>NW_023270323.1:29887605-30076981 GCF_011800145.1 Mirounga leonina | reverse complement strand
ATCCTGGAGTCCCGGGATCGAGTCCCGCATCGGGCTCCCTGCTCAGCGGGGGGGTCTGCTTCTCCCTCTGACCCTCTTCCCTCTCGTGTTCTCTGTCTCTCATTCTCTCTCTCAAATAAATAAATAAAATCTTAAAAAAAAAAAAAAAACCTTCCATAAAAAAAATAAACAAGTGCCACAAGGAATGGATAGCACTGTATTTTATTACTTTATAATTGATAATTACAATCAATAATTGCTTAAATAATCAGAGTAAGGGATGAGCACTATATGCAGTATTTTTATTTGAAGACTTTCAAGATGACAAGACTTCAAATAGTTCCTAAATAGAACATTGTTTATTTTGGAATGTGGAAATTTGTGCTGGGGAAACACAAGCCTAGGCAGGAGACAGAAATAACTCTAGTATAAAGGAATAGAGACTTCTAAAGTAAAAGTAAGTATAAAGCATATGTACATTAAATTCTATAAACAATCTCTTAAAGAGAAGAGGAAAATGGAATGAAAATGAATACAAAACTCAGTTTAGGAGAGATTGAGTGATTTGCCAAAGAATACCATTATGGGTAAAGTAACAGGGTCAGAACAGTATTTCAGAAGATGAGTACTTCAAGAGGAGTAGAGGGGCACCTGGGTGGCTCAGTCAGTTAAGCGTCCACCTCTCTGTTTCAGTTCAGGTCCTGATCTCAGGGTCATGAGATGCCCCCGAATCGGGCTCCGCCTCAGCCCAGAGTTCTTGAGATTCTCTCTCTCCCTCTGCCTCTGCTCCTCCTGCTCATGTTCTCTCCAAATAAATAAATAAATAAATCTTTTAAAAAGTAAAATAAAAAATAAAGATGACCAGAAGTGTAGTTTAGTGCTATAGCATTTAATATAATATTTCTTAAAATGGGTTTACAGAAGTCTTTTGGGGGCGCCTGGGTGGCTCAGTCGTTAAGCGTCTGCGTTCGGCTCGGGTCGTGATCTCAGGGTCCTGGGATCGAGCCCCGCATCGGGCTCCCTGCTCGGCGGGGAGCCTGCTTCTCCCTCTCCCACTCCCCCTGCTTGTGTTCCCTCTTCACTGTGTCTCTCTCTGTCAAATAAATAAACAAAATCTTAAAAAAATAATAATAACAATAATAAGTCTTTTGATATCTATTTCAAAACATAGTTTCTGGGGCGCGTTTTCGGCTGGTTTGGGTCATCCATTTTGAAGAGACGGGGACGCGGGGGGCTCGTCTGATTAAGGGGCCCTGAACCAAGAAGCAGCGGAGTTTGAGAGGCAGTGGCCCCATCCGCGAAGTTGCGGGGGGTGGGGCGCGGAGCACGCGGGGTGGGGGTGGTCCTGGTCTTTGGCTTCTCAACTCGGTCCTGTTTCGACAGCGAACATGCCTCGGCCTGTCAGAAATAGAAAGGCCATTGATTATTCAGTCTCAGGTATCTGATGATGCTGATGAAGATGATGGAAGAGATTCAGGCCCTCCAGCTAAGAAAATTCGGTCATCTCCTCGAGAAGCTAAAAATAAGAGGCGATCTGGAAAGAACTCACAGGATAGTGGGGACTCTGAAAAAAAGATGTGAAAACCAAAAAGGATGATTCTCATGCAGCAGAGGGCAGCGAAGATGAAAAAGAAGATCATAAAAATGTGCGCCAGCAACCGCAGGCCGCCTCTAAGGCAGCTTCTACACAGAGAGAGATGCTCATGGAAGACGTGAGCAGTGAAGAAGAGCAAGAAGAGGAGGATGAGGCACCATTCCAGGAGAAAGATTCCGGCAGCGATGAAGAATTCCTAATGGAAGACAATGATGATAGTGACTATGGCAGTTCAAAAAAGAAGAACAAAAGGATGGTTAAGAAGTCTAAACCAGAGAGAAAATAAAAGAAAATACCCAAGTCCAGGCTAAAGGCCACAGTGATGCCAAGCCCTGTGAAAGGCAAAGGGAAGGTGAGTCACCCCACAGCTTCAAAGGCATCAAAGGAAAAGACTCCTTCTCCCAAAAAAGAAGACTAGGAACCAGAAAGCCCTGCAGAAAAGAAGCCCTCCGCAAGACCTCCACCTGAGAAACTGGGGGAGGAAGGGTCTGAAGATGAAGCCCAGTCTGGGGAGGATTAAAAAGTGATGACGGTTGGGGAGAGATTTTATTTAAAAAAGAGGGAAAAAAAAGAAAAGAAAAGAAAAAAGAAAAAGAGGAAAAAAAAAAAAGAAAACCTACTTAGGATAGAACTGTGCAAGACTGTTGAATCTCAGATCTGTACCTCTGAAACAAATAATGCAATATATGTTAAGGAAAAAAAAAGAAGAAGAAGAAGGTAGTGGGAGGGGAAGAATGAAGCTGGGGAAATCGGAGGGGTAGACGAACCATGAGAGACGATGGACTCTGAAAAACAAACTGAGGGTTCTAGAGGGGAGGGGGATGGGAGGATGGGTTAGCCTGGTGGTGGGTATTGAGGAGGGCACATTCTGCATGGAGCACTGGGTGTTATGCACAAACAATGAATCATGGAACACTTCATCTAAAACTAATGATGTAATGTATGGGGATTAACATAAGAATAAAAAAAAGATAGAACATGGTTTTGGCTATGGCTTGACTCATGGGCTTTCAGTGCCTTTTTTCCTTTTCTTGAAAATAACATTCTCTCTCTCTCTCTCTCTCTTTTTTTTTTAAGAAAACCATTGTAAGTTTAATTTACCTTTTTGTCTATTGGTCCTCTCTTTGCCATCACCCCTCTTCCCCACCCCTTTCCAATGAAAGCCATGTCAAAATAATCACTGGATTGACTGCTTCATCTTTTTATTTTTAATGAAAGGTATACCACAGTTGTAAAGCAGTAAGATTTGAGATGAACACTATGGAAATTTTACTTTTTGCTAAATGATAGCAAGTTGAACCGTAATCAAAAAACATAGAAGTGTTTTCATTAAAAATGATTGCTTCTTTCTCTACCAGGATTTAAAAAAATCAGTTGTCATCTAATACAAGTTTATATGATTATATACATAAGTATATATGTCTAAAAAAATCATGATGTTAAACTTCCACTGATGGGGCAGGTAGGACATAAAGATAAATTCTGAATTGTTACTAAAAGTATTCATTTTTTTTACCTTGGGGGCAAGGCAGGGAATGGTGCCACCTGACCTTTTTTGAGGGTGTGTTTTTTTTTGTTTCTTTGTTTGTTTCTTTCTTTTTCTTTTTTTTAATTTCATCCCTTGTCATCTCAAAGAGACCCTGAGACAGTGATCCTTTTATCCTGCTAAAGTCTTTCAGGAACTTTAAAAGAACAACAAAAAAAGGCAAGGCTGCCAAAACTTAAATCACTCTTGATTTCCTATTTCATTCTCTAATGGTTCATGTTTTTAAATATATATGTATCTATTCTGTTTCCTGAATAAAATTTTACCAAGGATCAAAAAAAAAAAAAGAAAAAAAGAAAAAAGAACCTTAGAATTTAAACTGCAAGATTTATACACCAGAGTGGATTTCTTCTTAACTGACAATGTTTAGGTTTTAAGCAAATAAAGTATCAATTAATGTGAAACTCAAAAAAAAAAACAAAAAAAAAAGTAGTTTCTGCCGTACACCAGAAAAAAATCTTTCAAAGTAACTTACATTTAGAGGATTGATTTTATAGGTAAACGACTATCAATTACTTATAAATTTTTAGCAACAGACAGCTCAATTCAAAGTGACATAAGTTTAAAAGGCATATATAAACAGTCTGCCGGGGCACCTGGGTGGCTCAGTCCATTAAGCGTCTGCTTTCAGCTCAGGTCATGATACCAGGGTCGTGGGATTGAGCCCCGCATGGGCTCCCTGCTCAGCTGGGAGTCTGCTTTCCCACCCTCTGCCCCTCACTGACCCCTTCCCACACTCGTGCTCTCTCTCGTGTTCTGCTCTCTCTCAAATAAATAAATAAATAAATAAATAAATAAATAAATAAATAAGTCTTTTAAAAAATAAATAAAAATAAAAACAGTCTGCCATAAAACTTACTTTTGTGGTAATCCTAAATGATATCTCCAGAAATCAGTGTCTGCTCTTTTCCACATTGGCTTCATTTTCAATTTCTATATTTTAACAAAGTATCTCCCAGCTCTCCCAGACATACATCCTCCTACTTCAAGTCCAGTGAAAAAGAATATCATTCTCAGGTTGTTCCAGCAAAAACCCATCTATTAGCTCATAATAGCTTCAATAGACCACATACCATTATCTAAATCAAATAACTGGCTAAAGGAACATGAGATCTGAAACATGCCCGTTTACAGAACAAGGGCTAATTTAATATTATGTAAAGACATGGTTTAAAGTTAGGGGAAAGCCAGTTCTGCTTAACCAAAATCAGGCTTCTATTACTAGAACTAAAGTAATTTTATAAATTCAGAAAGTATTGGATCCTATAATCCCCTTTGAGAACAGAACACATAAATTGCCCTGTAGAAATCCTCAAGAAGTTTTGTAGGAAATAAATATGCTAAACTTGTTAAATACAGAGTCTCCCAAGTTTAGCTGACCGTTACCACAATTTCTTTTTTTTTCACTATTGTTATGTTAATCACCATACATTACATCATTAGTTTTTGATGTAGTGTTCCATGATTCATTGTTTGCATATAACACCCAGTGCACCATGCAGAATTTCTTAAAAACTTTCTTCTATATCACTTTTAATCCCTAGTAGTTGCAAAACAACTTTTGGAAAACACTGATACATAATTAGTTTCGAGACTGAGTTTTTATTTTATTTGATAAAAATACGTACTATTGAATAGTTTTACAATTGGTACTGTGAGTGAAAATGTATAATTTGGAATTATTGGACTTGCAACATTATGCAATAAGGACTGTGGTAAGGATAGACAAAATGACAGGCTACTATAGGTGTGTGCAATTACATCTCAATGTCTACATCATTGACTCATCCATGGAAGCCAGTGTTACATTAGATAATCTAGAGAAGTCAACACAAGTAGATTTATGGTGCTAACTCAAACTCAAAGGATAAGGGCAAAAATTTGGGTGAGTATGAAACATTTCCAAGGAAAAATTCTTAAGGAATAATGCCTTTAATAAGAAAGGTAAGGATTAAAATTAATATAGATTTAAAAATAATATTAAAATAGATTATGAATATAAGAGATGAAGAGAAAGAATTTCTAGTAAATATAAAATAAAACCTTAATAATTTGAGTCAATTTTATCAGATAGTGATTGGAAGAATTTGTGCAATTTTTTGTTTGTTTTGTTTTGTGTGTGTTGATACCTGTAAGGAAGTGGAGAGATGAAAAGAGGGAGAGCAGAGGGTCAGACAATGCCAGACAATGGGGAGGGAGAAAAAAGGAAAGAGAATTGAATAGAAGTTAGGCGAAAGGAAAAGAAAGAAGGGAAGGGAAAAGGTAAAAGGAAAAAAAAAAGGTGAGGAGAAATGATAATGCTTAATTTCAAAATATCTAGACTATTTGTTTTGAAAAATGTAATTTTGTCAATATCCAAGGATCATCTAGGGAAATAGTTATATGATCAAAAGACTACAATTACAACTTTGGGGATTTTTTCTAATTTGGTGACATTGGCACAATATTTCAAAGTATGGATATGAATGTATGAACTTCATATTTAGGAATAGATCTAAAACCAGGAATGTAGCTATTATTATCAATATAAAATTATACAATATAGATTGTCAATTTTATAAACAATTGCTGATGTAAAGCTATAGCACATTTTTATGGTTTTGAACTGAATATTTCTTAAACAAAATCACATCATTTACAGTTATTTTCTATAAATTGCCTGCTAGTAAATATTTTAGGCTTTTCAAGCCAAAAGACAAAACTGAGGCTGTAATGTAAGTACTAGTATAACCAGAGGTAAAACATATTTCTATAATTTTTGTCATATTTCAAACGATGATAGTTTATGTTTATAATACAAGTATGCTAATAATAAATATAATAGATTTTGGGGTGCGTGGCTGGCTCAGACAGTAGTGATTGCGGCTCTCAATCTCAGGGTCATGAGTTCAAGCCCCACACTGGGTGTGGAGCCTACTTAAAAAAATAATATATATTTTGGAAGGGATAATATTTCACTTAACTGGGATTCATAGTTAATATTTCCTATTATCACAGTTGATTGTAAATGTTCATCTGTTAAAGATGATGTATAATGAGATTTAACATATTTCAACTTTGAAATATCTTTACATAGATAAGCACTTCCAAATATTATCACTCCATGTGCATATGATGTGTTGCAAGGCATTTATAAAGAGTTGTTAAATTCTTCTTTTGAAATCTCTCTGTTTAAGTGATATAATACAATGTTAAGTACATCTTAACATTGAAGATTTTCTTTTAAGATTTATTTATTTATTTGAGAGAGAAAGAATGAACAGGGAGAAGGGCAGAGAGAGAATGAGAAGCAGACGGCTGGCTCAGCAGGGAGCTTGATGCGGCACTCGATCCCAGGACCCCAGGATCATTACCGGAGCCAAAGGCAGACGCTTAACTGACAGAGCCACCCAGGCACCCAGCATCGAAGATTAATCACTTCTAAATGAAGGTTTCATAGAAGCTCCTCAATTGCAGTGAAAATGAATTTTGAAATCTGGACATTTCCTTTGGACTTGCACTGAGATCTAAAAAATGCTGCTAGAACAATAGTGAGTTCACATTAATGAGTTCACATCTGCCCCAAATTTGTTAAGAGATAAGGATCTTGCTTTTTGTTTTAACTTTGACAGCATGTAAAGTCATAAAGCAACTTGGCATTATCTGGGGTTCTGGAGATGAAAGTTGTCCAGATCACTTTACTAGAGTATAAGTTTCATATATAAGTGCTGCTTTGCTTTGTACATTTAGTATGAACTTAGGTTGGCCACAAAAGCTAATTTCCAAAGCCATTCAGTATAACACACTGGCGGTTAAGGGTGGTTCTCTTCTAGAAAAAAATAATCTCTACCCTGAACTAATTCAATCACAGTGAAACTTGATGATTTCGAAGACAAGATTTCTATGTGGTAAATCAAGTAAGTATACCCAACTTCTATTTCTGCAAAAATTCATGGAATTAATGAAGTTTGAGTCCATAAGAACAAGTGAAGCTCATCACTGATACTGTTGGCTCAATAACACATGACAGATTTACATATTTTTCACAAAGTATCTACTCAAGAATAATGCAGAGGGAAAACATATGCCATAAACACCTGCCATCTTCAGAAACTTGGAGAATTTGTCCAAACATGTCTTTTTTTGTTCCACACCTAGTTTCCGTACAAGCATCTGTAACACATTTCATCAGGTTCCACATGAATTTGTACTATAATACTGTTTTCTCAATTTCTTTGAAAATATTCTCTCATGTAGTTGTTCCATGAAGAATATTTTGTGGAGGCCAATTCTTCTGTCACTTCAAACTTTGCACTGACTCTTCAAATAAATATTTTAGCAGTATAGGTACCATGTGTCGACTTAAGAGACAAAACAAATGCTGAAGTTTTTAAGTGAAGATTGATGTTCCTTCTAATGGCTTTAACTCTTCAAACAACTGTTCTCACCAAAAGGTTAATAGTATTAACAGGTAGTTTTTTTCTGGATACATTTCTCTATTGCAATCAATTTTGCATTAGAGTTATTGCAATCAAATCCATTTAAAGAATTCATCAGCAAATATCTTCCCTTGCTTAGCAAAAAAATGACCTGCTCAGAAACTTGTTTTGTTCTAGGCTCTTTTTCTTTTTCTTTCTTTTTCTTATTTTGTAAAGAAAGTCTTATATCGGGGCGCCGGGGTGGCTCAGTCATTAAGCGTCTGCCTTCGGCTCAGGTCATGATCCCGGGGTCCTGGGATCGAGCCCCGCATCGGGCTCCCTGCTCCGTGGGAAGCCTGCTTCTCCCTCTCCCACTACCCCTGCTTGTGTTCCCTCTCTCGCTGTGTCTCTCTCTGTCAAATAAATAAATAAATAAATCTTAAAAAAAAAAAGTCTTATATGATTAAATGTTCCATTTTAACACTCTAACTCTTCTGACTGTTGCTTTCCAGTGATCTGGGAACAACGTGATGATTGCTATAGTGTCCAGTTTCATTATGTAATAAACACAATATTCTGCCATCAAATTTGATACAAAATAATCCACATTTCCTGTTGTTAAAAGTGTGACACTGAAGTCCACTTTTATCTTCTTATCTTGACATGATCCGCATGGTCTGATAATAAAAAATAAAATATAAATTCTTTTGAGTTACAACCACATCACTATGCTATCACAAGTTCTATCACAAGTACTAAACTCTAGTATTAGAGTCATTAAATCATTAGTCATTAGTCATTAAGTACATAAATGAATGAATGTGACTGTTGCAGTAAAACTTCCTGGAGATTTTGAATTTTAATTTCCTATAATGTTTATTTACATGATACATTATTCCTCTGTTATTATTCTTTTTCAACCATTTCAAATTTATTTATTTATTTATTTTTAAATTTATTTAAGATTTTATTTATTTGACAGAGAGAGACACAGCGAGAGAGGGAACACAACCAGGGGGAGTGGGAGAGGGAGAAGCAGGCTTCCTGTGGGGCAGGGAGCCTGATGTGGGGCTCGATCCCAGGATCCTGGGATCATGATCTGAGCCGAAGGTAGACGCTTACGGACTGAGCCACCCAGGCGCCCCTCAACCATTTCAAATTTTTAAAAATCTTTGTTTGCTCTACAAACAAACAAAAAAACAGAAGGCCAACTAGTTATGGTCCATGTACCATAGTTTGCTGACCCTTTTACTAATATATATACACACACACACACACACAGCATGCTTTAACACAGAAAAGTAAAACTGATCATTGACATTTCCCAAGTGATTAAAATATATTTTCAAAAATATTTTTTTCATTTATACAAACTCTAAAAGAGTGAAAACCAAATTATTAAAAATATCCATTTAAGGGGTGCCTGGGTGGCTCAGTTGGTTAAGCGACCTCCTTTGGCTCGGGTCATGATCCTGGAGTCCCCGGATCGAGTCCTGCATCAGGCTCCCTGCTCGGTGGGGAGTCTGCTTCTCCCTCTGACCCTCCTCCCTCTCATGCTCTCTGTCTCTCATTCTCTCTCTCTCAAATAAATAAATAAAATCTTTAAAAAATATATCCATTTAAGTCAGAATCAATTAAAAATATCCATTTAACCAAGAATCAAGAATCATATGAAGTTATGAAGTTTTTTTAAATCAAGTAAAATAAAGAAGAAAGTCTTGAAATAACGTCTATCAATCCTGAGTTTGTGTGGGTAAAAAATAGAATGAGTAAATAAAAAAAGACTGACTTTGTATGCACAAATACTATTTTAAATCATAAGTTGTTTCCCAGGAAACAATCATGAATAATATTTGATCTTCTGTCAACTAAGGTAATCATTGTTTATATTAACAGATCATTTTCATCCGTGTTACAATCCATAATATTTTTCTTCTTTAAATATTAACCTAGTTTTCACTTTTTGGTCTCAATTTATTACTTCTCAATATAGTAATCTCACAATAAATCATTAAAATTACACAATATATCATTAATTGTTAATGAAATGGTGAAAAGCACAGGCTTTGCAATGAAGAGCCTTGACCTTTCTCTCTCTGCTCATTAATATGTGATCTTAGTCAATCACTTAGGCTTTTTGTGCTTAGTTTCCTTAGGTCTGGTTCTCCAGGAACAGATCCTCAGGTGAGAATTTGAAGGCAGTTACTTTATTAAGGAAGTGTACCCAGAAGAATATTGTGAGGGAATTGGGTAACCAAAACAGGAAAGGGGAAGAAGCCTTGTAAGGATGTATTTTGAGGCAAGGATTGAAACTCAAGAGTGTCACAGGGAACTCTGTAATGTGCACTAGACCTCAGAGTTAGTCTCACTTGAAGGAAAGGGAGCTGGGCTTTCCTACCCTGTCTACCAATTAGTGACTGGCTATATCACTAGTGATGTAAACTCACAGCACTTGGTAAGAGGAATGCCCATAGTCTAAGTGTAGTCCTCTGGAGAAAGTATCAGACTGGGGGCATTAGAAGCAAAGAAGTCAGAAGGTGAGAGATAGGCACATAAAATGGAGCTGAACTCCTGTGAGTAAAGCACTTTCTGCCACAGTGGGAAAACAGGGGCATAATGTTACCTAAATATTGTTGAGTGCTTACTTTATTCCAAATATTAAGGAAAGCGCTTTATTTTTCTTTAAGGTAATACTTTTGCATAGTATTTACTCAATAAATGTTACCAAATATTTCTATTTTTATCACTTACAGAAATTCAGCTTTGCTGTATATATATGTATATATAATATATATTATAAAATTAAATTGTACGTATTTTTTATTTAAATTATTTAGTTATCATCAATTTATTATTTAATCTTATGTCTTCTCCTGAATGAAAGACTATTTCAGTTATTATTATATTTGAACTTGGAAGATCCCCATAAGAATAGCAGTCAAATTCTTAGTAATTAAAGTTGGAGAAAAAGAAGTAGGTAGCTTGTGAATCTATTAGAGAATTCTAGGGGCGCCCGGGTGGCTCAGTTGTTAAGCGTCTGCCTTCTGCTCGGGTCATGATCCCGGGGTCCTGGGATCGAGCCCCGCGTCGGGCTCCCCGCTCCACGGGAAGCCTGCTTCTCCCTCTCCCAATCCCCCTGCTTGTGTTCCCTTTCTCGCTGTGTCTCTCCCTGTCAAATAAATAAAATCTTAAAAAAAAAAAAAAAAAAAAAAAAAAAAGAATTCTATTCGAGTTAGTCTTGTTTTTCTTTCTGGGCAATTTACCACATATGTGGTATTTTTTAGCCCTGCAGGGAAGAAAGGGTGAGAATTATAGTTGCTGGAAATTCCTGCCATCTGGCTTTCTGATACCTTAAATTACATGTTATAACTCTTTTTCTTTGACTACATACAACTTTCCCTTTGGTCTTATACTTCTGGGCAGAGTACATTAACTTATCAACTGAAAATACATATGTAGGGACGCCTGGGTGCCTCAGTTGGTTAAGCATCTGCCTTTGACTCAAGTCATGATCCCAGGGTCCTGGGATCGAGTCCCACATTGGGCTTCTTGCTTAGCGGGGAGCCTGCTTCTCCCTCTGCCTGCTGCTCCCCCTGTTTGTGCTCTCTCTCTAACAAATAAATAAAATCTTTAAAAAAAAAAAAAAAGAAAAGAAAATACATATGTATGGGGTGTGTGTGTATGTGTGTGTAAAAGGTATATTCATATTCTTAACATGGTAACATTAAATCATCTGTTTCTAACTCCAACATATTTTAGCTAAGGTAACTGCTATAGTACTAAGGTTTTAATTCTGTTTCTCTATTATATTCATCTTATTATTTATAAGTATAATCGTCTCTTTCCAATATGGAAAATTTAGAGATTGTGAATATTTTGCTTGCAAATTGAAAGTTTACTTATAGATATATAACTCATTAATATATACCAATATTTGAAGATATATGTCTAGTCATAACATTATTAATTTTAGAATTTTTTTTTTTTTTTTATTAGAGAGCATGCACAAGCGTGATGGGGGTGGGGGGGCGTGCAGGGGACCAGAGGGAAAGATTCTTAAGCAGGCTCTCTGCACAGGATGGAGCCTGGTGTGGGGTTCTATCTCACAACTCTGACAGGAGTTTTTAAAGTACTTAAATTTCTCCAAACATGTAAAACAATACTGTCTTTCTTACATATTTACCTTGACATCAAGAAATTTTCCTGACAACCTCAGATTAAATGGCAATGATACAACGTAAGGTGAAGTGGAAAATAGCATAAAGGAGCAAAGGATGAGCAGGATTTGTTGTTGTCATCCTTGTTGTTTTGCTTATTTACTGGTGTTTAAGGACCAATAGTTGGGTGACAGACAAAAGGAAAAAGGTGGCCTAAAATATGCAAACCGCCTAGAGATTTTTTTGTTGTTGGGACATGCCCAAGCTAATCTTTATATTATATATGTCCCAAGACAATATCTATAGGAAGTATTATTAAGACTCTATTCAAGAATTTCCACAGATACTATTATGTGTGTCCTGTATACACTTAAAAATATGAATCACTTCGGAGATGGATGAGGTTAAACTTGTCTCTCTTCTCTTTTTGCATTGCCTAAATCTCCAGTGTGGGAGTAAATGTATGTTATTCATCTCTGAATCTTTCAAGTACAGTAAAGAGATTTGTCCAATAATTCCAAAAACCAACACATATTTTTCTGTGAAGATCATATCTGAACCATTTCCCAATATTATAAAAAGAAAAACAAAATTAATCAGTTTCCTTTTCTGCTACCATAATCAAAACAGTTTGATTTTACACATATATACCTATCAACTGATTTGAATAGAAGTTTCATTTAACTACAAAATTATTTACTTGGAAAACTGAGCCATATATGTTTTCTATAAGTGATAGTTTGGTGAATCAGTGACAAAGCATGATGATAACAGGAAAACACAATCCCTTAAGAATAAATCCATATAGTTATCTTTAATAGCACATTTATAATAACAGATAAATGTGTATGTATATTTTAGATTGTGGTAAGAAAATTGAACATGAAATTACGCTCTTAACAAATATTTACGTAAACAACGTAATATTGTCAACTGTAGGTATCGCATTTGTACATTAGATCTGTAAAACTTACCTGTCTTGCATAACTGAAATTTTGTATCTGTTGAACAACTCCCCATTTTCTCCTCCCCACAGACAACCATCATTTTACCCCTGCTTCTATGAGTTTTACTATTTTAGATACCTCACATAAGTAGAACTTCAGTAATCATTTTTTGTGATAAGCTCATTTCAGTTAGCATAACATACTGTAGATTTGTCCATGTTGTTGATATCTGCATGATTGCAGTACTTCCTTCTTTTTAAAGGCCGAATAATATTCCATTATATATATGCTATATAATATAATATATAATGAGTTTAAGTAGATTTTATTAACTGATTTTTACAATTTATTTGGGTAATAACCATTATAGTGGTTGGTATCTCTTAACTCCTGAACTTGCCTGAACTGTAGAAGCCAGCAAATTTATCTGCTTATTTTTATGAATTTACTTCATGTTCTTTTAGCACAGTAGATTTCTGAAGTGGCAAAGAAAAATCTTGCTTTTTGGCCTTTTCTTACTAGGCACAGAGTATCTGTTAAACCTAAACATATAATTTTACAATTATGTGACTACATTCCTTTTCTCACAAAGCCATGAGATATTGGGCATCATAATGTGGATAATCTATTCATTAAAACTAGTAGCATACAGAATTTAAATTGACAATATGATATTATTATAAAAAGAAATTCTTCCATTTCTCTTAAAAATAATGATAATTTAATAATGCTGTACTAGTGGAATGACATAGTGGTTTATTTCCTTTACAGAGTGGCTTCCTATCATCACACAGAAATTTCAGTATTAAATCATCTATTTGTTAGTATAATAATAGCTTTCATTTGAACAGTGCTTTATAATTTTCAAAGAACACTTTCATACATTATTCCCTCTGTTCTTCAAAATAACTCTGTAAGGAGCCAGGTAACAGGTATTCCTTTTTTATTTAAATGAAGAAATAGTGGCTTAAAGAGTATTTACAGCATGGCTACAGCAACTTAATAGCAGACTTGCTCTTGAATCTATGTCACTTATCTCTCAGTCCAATGTTCTTGCTGCTTAATTATACAGAAGTCAAATGTTATAATAACTGCAAAATCAATTCAGCAAATATAACAAATTAGACTACATTTAGATAACTATAAGCTAGATTAAATTGGACATATTTCACTACATTTTAAACATTTACAGACATCTGATTTTTTGAATTATATAGCCCTCCCTCCACTGGGTCCTTTAGAAAATAAAGCTATCCGAATAGTAAAGATAATCCATATAATTAGATCGCAAATACCGTTTGCCTGAACTTAGTTTGTAGCGAGTCAAAATGATAATTATCTTTGTTTCAAAAGACCACACTTCCAAAACAGAATTTACTTATGATTAATCTATCTTATGGAAAATCCATAGTTTTCCTAATGATCCTTAGAGCTACTGACTATTTGTACTGATTTCACAGTTCAAATAACTTTCATGGCAGTGGCACGGTTTCCAGGAAAATGTGACAAGATTCAAGCACAGTGAATGTTCAGAAGGAGCCAAATGATCCTGTACCTGCTCTGTGCTTCAGCAGAGGAGAAATCCCACGCCATAACTGCCTGATAGATTTGTTTTTGAAGAAAAGCCAAACTCTCCTCCAGTCTCACTCATCTCTTGCTCCTTTTCAAAGATGCCTAGGGGGCTCCACGTCAGGAATGCATACCTGGTTTGCCTTCCGACTGGAACGCTCTTCCCTTGTCACATCTGGCTGCATAGCATAGGACTCCCTTCTCTTAAATCCCTAATAAGGTCTCACTTTTCTCACGAGTCTATCTTAGACCACTCTGTGTAAAAGAGAGCCTTCTTTTTCTTGCGAAACCCTTCATCTTGAACGTTTTATTTTTCCTCTGGAGCCCTTACCCTATGTTATCTACTTATTTGTTGATTTTGTTTCTTTTTTCCCCTTATTATATAAGCGTGATGAAACAGGGACTGGGCCTCTTTTGTGTTCACCACTGTATCAGCAACACCCAGAGCAGCTTGCACATATCAACTGATTTGAATCATTGATTTATACAATTTTTACTTCGTTCACGGAGACTCAGTATTCTATTAATGCTACTGCACCACTGAGATTTGTCTTCTAAGGTACCAAAGACTGGGTATACTCCAAATTCACTTGGTCAGATGAATGCTCTGTTTTGCTGTTGTCATTTGCCCTGCAGACTGGTAGCTTTATCTTATCCTGCACCGTTCAAATGAACTTGGGTAAAGTTACTTCAGGAAGCTTGGTGGGAATCGAGTGAAATTGAGTTGAGTGTGAGGACTTGAGACAATAAAGATTTTGATGCAATACCATTTTTAAACAATGAGATCTCAGTGATTATAAT
This sequence comes from Mirounga leonina, assembly GCF_011800145.1. NCBI lineage: Eukaryota > Metazoa > Chordata > Mammalia > Carnivora > Phocidae > Mirounga > Mirounga leonina. Next base: position 30,061,991 of record NW_023270323.1, on the reverse strand, counting down.
GAAGTTTCAATATTTTTGGATCTCCATTGATGGCAGCAACTGGAAGTGCCTTTGTTTTCTGTTTAAAAACTGTTTAAATATAAAAGTTTCCCTTGTGAACCGAGGTTATTTGATTACCTATAACCAACATTTGGAAAATATCCACTCTCTCCCTCTAGACTGACAGGCTTTATACAATTAGCTCCAATTTTTCAGTCTTGCTTCCCTCTATTTTCCTGTTTCTCTCATGTGACTATTGAATACAAAACTTGTCCATGCCCTGGGGCTTCTTTTTGCTGGCACTGAATCACTCATATTTGGATAAATTTGCTCAAGTTAAAATCACTATGCTAGTTTCTCTGATCTCTGTTATTCTTTTACTCTCTACTATCTAAATATATATATAGAGAGAGAGAGAACTTTTTTTTTTCTTTCTCAGCTACCACTTGCACTCTTATTTTCCAAGATATAAAGTTTGGCGATTCTAATATATTTCTTATTGACGCTTATATTTTTATAGTTAACTTTATATATATATTTTTAATAAACAAATTACCTAGATCATTGTGTTTATTAAAATAAAATACAAATAATTGCATGGTATATTATTACATATTTATATATGTATTTAGAGTTGTTTTAGATGAAGAAACAGATTTTTTTTAATAAACTCTCAAAGTTGCAAGTAATATGTGTTGCAATTATTTGGCAGCAAAACATAATCATTGGTTGACTCAGAGGAAAAAAAAAGAAAATGAATTAGTTAGATCACATCATTGAAATTCTATTGGGCTAATTTACAGTAACCTTCAGCAATTAAGATCGTATTGTATGTGCTGATAGCTACATGAAATTTTGGGGTTAAATTATTTTAATATCTTTATTTACCAATTCATTAATTGACTACAGTAAGTGTCTAGCAGATGTATTTCATTGTTTTTTTGTGATTTGGTGACAATGTTGGTAAATTGAAGAGTTATTTAGACTAATGTCTGCTTTAAGATTTGTTAGAAATGTCTTCTATATCAAGAGCTTCCAATGATGAACTGAATTGGAGAAAAATTGCTATCATTTGATACTATATGTATTAAAAAGCAATGAAATAATGTGTTATTAGAGTTGACATTTATTTAAAGGTATTAACCAAATACGAAGCTCATTCAAAACTTGGAAAAGTCTTTTGATATTTAACTGAGAATCCAAATATTTAGACTATGTTGCTTATGCTAAAACAAGTTGTTAAATGTGAGAAAGAGCTGCTGATTTACATTTTTCAATTGTTTCAGATTTTTCTACCACTTTTTTTATTAATAAATACAAAATATAACACCTTTTATTTCCAAACTCCGGACTACTATTGCTTAAGCTTAACTTCAGCTAATGTAATATTTGAACAAGTTTTAGATTTCTGCTAGCTGAGAGCTCATTAGCATGGCACTTCACAACACAAAGAAGTCATTTATATTCCAGTCAAAACCAGATGTTTACATACATATTTTTGAATTATAATGTGGTGTGATTATACCCAAATATGTTTTATTGAACCAAAATCAGATTCAAAACTTCACTTGCAAACAGAATTACTTTAGTACTGTTAATGACTTTTTACCTAATAAGTAAAAATATAATGTGATTGCTTAATATGTGTGTAATTGTACAGGAAAATACACTCACTTGAGTGGAAATGCTGTTAATTTAGGGCTGATACTTCTAAAATCAAAAAGCAGTAGGCTGAGACTGATAAATCTGATGTTTACTATCTTGCTCTGTACTAGTTTTCTGAGGTCACTGATCAATCTTGCAGTCACTGAACAGCATTCAGTCACTTAACTACCATCAATATTTGATTCTTTCCTTTCTATATTTGTGGGGCAAATATTGTTATTTATTCATCTTAAATTGATCCAAATAAAATGGGACTCTATTAAACCTGTGCCTCATGTTGCATTAATTATATAGGACTTACAGTGAGCCCACTAAATTTTTAAGAACTTCACATGTATTAATTCCAGTTCATCTTTACAATTACCTTCTGCTGAGATAAGCAATCTGCCCAAGGTCATATTGAGACAGGGAAACCAAAGGGACCCCATGAAAGAAAAAGCTGGGGTTTTTTCCTTTGCTTTTTTCCAGCTTCCATTCTTGTTAGAACCTGCACCTCCATCCTACATATGCTTAAATGTATGTCCTCCTTATAAGGAACACAGAGTTAATGATGTCTTTGTAGTCTTCCAGCACAATAGATAATACCTGGAGAATGACCAGGTAAGGCCATCATGTGCATATTCCAGACCACTGATGCTTGACATCTCGACACCAAGACCCCTGCCTCCCAAAAATGAGCGATTTATGGTGGAGACCTGGACCTTGTCCTTCTTCTGATCAGTTCCTGAATGCCTGAGACGACATGTGCACCAGACCACAGTTGTCAATAAAAACCCCAGACCCCAAGCAAAAAGAGGGGACTCATGCTACTTTCCTTTCTGAGTCTCCCAGATACTCTGTCTATATCTGCTCTCTCTATATCTTTGGTAAACTCTGCTCTCACTGTCTGCTGGCTGGCATTTGATTCCCACCCTACACAAAGCCAAGGACCCTCTTTGCTGGTCCTGCAGGACACCCTGGGTCCTTAGACCCAACCTGCCTGCATCATTACTTAGGAATGTCAAGGCTGCACAATATTTCCTTATTTTAATGACTCCTCAATACTGTCTCAAGATCTTTCTTGTAATCCCTGCTTTGACTTAAGTTTTAAAGACATAGAATGTATAAAGTAGATAAAAATCAACCATACCCTTCCCATCATAATATATGTGCTTTTTGTTAGAAGATGTTTCATATGGAAGTCAAATTTATCATTTTGAGGAAATTGTCTTGGTTTCAGCCACTAGCATACATGTCAGAGGTTTTTCTCTCAATGGGAAAGTTATAGGTACTTATAGGTACTATAGATACTCTGTTTTTATATTATTATGAATATTATGAAGCACTACTTATATTTTATATTACTAATTATTGAATTACATGACACCAAATACCCTTCTCTCTAGAGAAAAATTTAAAAAAAAAATGAAAACTGGTGTTCTATGTTTGTCTCGTAGCATCTTCTCATGAATATTTTCAAAATCAGACCCAAATCACTGATGAAAATGTTACCTGTATCTGAGTTTGTTACATATCATTAGATTTACATAATTATAAGAAAATGTTTAAGTGTCTCATAATTGTTACTCATTGGTTTGAGAGATAGGATCTTACTACTTATATCTCAACAACAAAATCATTACCCATTTCTAGCACATGTATTAAAGTATTGACAATTTAATAGGTGAAATATTAGTATTTTAATTAATATAGAATATCCAGTCAATATTGGAGTTCAATTTCCATATTCTTTTAAAATTCTACAGAGGATTCTAATGTATACCAATGGAAGAGAACAATTTGTGATTTGGAAACCTAACATCTCGTACAATTCTGCTGGACTAAGTTTAGTGAGATCTATTTTTTAAGTATTTAGATGACTTAAAATTTATAAGGGGATTAAATTTAAGAAACATATTTAACATATCAAATTAGTCAGCATTAAAAGTTTTTTGTTGCTTTTTTCAGAGATGTGTGATTGAATATATTTCAAGTCTCCAAATCAGCAGCTCCAAATGCAATTTGGTGCATTCTAATTAGACTGAATTTTAATGATCATAGTATAAAAATGAAGGCTATGAATGATGTTAAATCCAGTGATTTAAGCCAAAACTAAACAGTGGGAAATAAGAAGTAGATATTGAATAAATTATAAAACACTTTATTCAAATCAATGGTGCCCAGCAAGACAAAATAAACATGTGTCCATAATGTATTAATGATTCATTTACAATGTTAATTACCCAGGGTGCAGTTAAGCTTCCAGTGGCACTCATTATTCTAATAGAGAAGGAATATCTTTGTAGAATTACTATGCTTTGAGCAATAAGTTTACACTTTATAAATTTCTGGGGCAAGATAAACAAAATAAGAATCTTTTATTGACTGAGATTAATTTGAGTTCTTCACATTCTGCTGCTCTTATTCTTTATTCTCAGTGACACTCAATTATCAATTAACTCAGTCAAAAGCCAAACTAATAACAGTCCTTCGTTTTCTGAAAAATCTTTAAGGGAACTCAATAGGAACATTCTAAGCCAATACAAAGAAACAAAGCATTTAGTCACTTGAGATTCTCTCTCATGATGCCTTTTCCTATGTGTTTCTATGAGCTAAAGCCTGTGTTCTTTGTTTTAGATCAAGTGGCTTTTACTTATTACAAGTAAAGGCAAGCCAAACACAATGACAAAGAATGGTGATAACGTGTAAAATTAATTCTAAACCTCAACAATACTATAATGCTATACATATCTTGAGCAACAGTTTAAAATAAGGTATTCCTATGTCAGATATGTTGTATTTTTGAAGATCAATCATAATATTATATAATCTTAAATACCTAAATCGATTGGTTTGGGAAATAAAAGTATGTTCATATTGCTCTAAAATGTGATTGTATATGTTGGGTTTCTTTGAAAGACTTAGTTAATGATGAAATAAGTAAATAGTAATATCATCTTGATAGGTATCCTTGGTTGATTATGTCTTAGCACCGCAGCAAGTTAAGTTTCCCTGGATCTACTTCTTGAACATGTCTGTTTGGAATATATACTTGGTAGGGTCATTGATAACTATAAACTTAAGATTTCATTCTGCCAAGATTTAGAATTCTAGATATCTCTCTGAATTTGTGTTTTTTTCAAATCTGATCAGTTCATGTTTTTATTTATTTTTTTTAAAGATTTTATTTATTTATTTGAGAGAGAGAGCATGAGAGGGGGGAGGGTCAGAGGGAGAAGCAGACTCCCTGCCGAGCAGAGAGCCTGATGTGGGACTCGATCCCGGGTCTCCAGGATCATGACCTGAGCCGAAGGCAGTCGCTCAACCAACTGAGCCACCCAGGCGCCCCAGTTCATGTTTTTAAATGGATTTTTCTACATAAAATGATATAAAGCTGTTAAATTTAGGATCTTCTCTTTCTCTCTCTCTCTCTCTCTCTCTCTCTCTCTCTCACACACACACACACACACACACACACACACACACACACCGTTTATAGTCAGTACTTCCTGGTTAGTTCCTTGCAAGTTTAAAGGCAATGTTTTTGCTTTCCTTGCAACTAAGCTAAGTCAATTAAATTTTATATCATATACCTCACTTAGGTTTATGATCAAATTGAATATAATTGTCACAAGAAAACCAGTATAATGAATATCTAAAACTTGGATTTGGGATTCATCTCTGCTCTATCCTAGCTCTATGCCCTTGGGTCTAATCTTTCTTAGTATATGAAAATGGGAAGACTAATATTTACCTCACGGGATCTTTTAATGAGTCAAAATGGATATAATAAGAAGAGCCTTGGCACAAGTTAGGCTCTGCACAAATATTTTTTTTTCTTTTTCCTAAAGTATTCTGCAACTATCTGAGAATAGTTGGCAAAAGATAATAATTTATCACATATATTAAATAAAATATCCTAACTGTGCTTGCAACATCCTTATCTTTCCTTCCATTACAAGGAAAGAAATGTCTGTCTTACTCTCAAGGTCAGTCTCTCTAGTTGTATCCCTATTCCCAGCCTCAAGCTTCTCAGGGACATCACCATTTGGTTACCAACTTTTCTTCATTATCCATCTTGCCCATTTCCCTGGATTATTACAAGGGGCATATAAAGATATTTTATTAACTTCCATAATAAAATATAATCTTTCTTTACTGTAAATCTCTCTTCAATAATTCAAAGCCAAAATTCACAGCCAAAATTTTAATCTCAAATTGCCTCAGCTTATTCATTTCCATCACTTCTTTAATCTATTAGAATATGAAGTATGAATTTTGGCACCCTCCCATTAATGTTATTCATCTTTTTCTCCATTAGTTTTCCAAAATGACTTAGTCTTGCTTATTCTCTTATCTTGCTGTCTATTTTTTCATCCCATTTTTTTCTATGCTTTTCTTTTCCCAAACAGTAGATGATAGTGCTTTACATGCCCAATACTGGAATTTCTGTTAAATTTTTTAATACTCTCTCTCTAGGTGAGTTTAAATTCCTTAGTTTTGAGTATAACCTTAATGCTGATGGCTATAAGTGGCATTAGCATCTCTATCCTATAGCTCATTTTTTATGATTTAGATTTGCAAATAGATTGTGTGTCATTTTTCCCTATATGTGAGCAATGTTTCCCAATTTTCCATGTCTTAAATTTAAATATAAGCAATCTATTCAACCCACCATGTCCCAGTTTTGCAAATGAATTCCTGACTCACTATGTTTAAAATCAGATCTCTGTGTCTTATCATTGACTGCTCCAATTCCTTCAACTTCTGTGCTCAGAATCATTGGGAAGTCCCTCGTTACTCCAAAACATATCTTAAATTTACCCTCTTTTTTTTGTCCTCATTGACAAGTCTTCATTCAGTTCAAATTAATTTGCCAAGACTACTAAATAGTTTCCTAAAAGGCCTCCCTCTTTCCACTCTTGCCTTCTTCTCATCCATTCTGCATAAGATGGCAATACTGGTCATTCAGTCATAATATTACACTATTTAGAATCTAATTTGGGGTTCCCATTTGATTTTATCTCCTTCCCATCACCTGTTTGAGTCTCTGACTTCTCTGCTCCCCACTTAATTCCTCTAATATGTCCCTTTTCCACTATACATCCATTGTTCTGGTCTTCTTTCAGTTATTCAGAAAATATTGTTTCCTAACCTCTGTTTTCCATACTGTTCCCTTTCCCCCATTATCATTACTGATATCAGTGAAATATGCATACTATTCAGCTTGCTATTCCTCTGGCCAGAAAGCTAAGAGTTAGCCTAGAAATTTTTCTAATATTTGACCTAGAATTCACTCCATCACAAAACTCTGCTGATTTACCTCGTTTATATTTCAAATTACTCCATCTCTTCTTGCCTCCATTGTAACATTCTCATCCAGAACACCTGCACTACTTCATGAAGTGTCCATTTATATTTCTATACTCTATTTTATTAATTTTTTCTCTAATCTTTATCATTTTCTTCCTTCTAATTGCTTTAGGTTTACTTTCATCTTCTTTTTCCAATATCTTAAGGAGGAAAATTAAGTTATTAATTTGAGATCTCTTATCTTTCTTCATACAGGCATTTATAGCTACCAACTTCTATTTAAGCACTGATATAACTGCATTCCATAAATAATAACTATATCTCAAAGTGGTTATTTTTAAATTTTCCTTTTCATTTCTTCTTTGATACATTGATTAAGAATGTGTTATTTAATTACCACATATTTGTGAGTTCCCCACATTTTTCTCTGTTATTGATTTCTAATTTCCATTTTGTTCGGAGTACATACTTTGTATTCCATTGTAGTTGAAGAATATGTTTTATATTGCCTCTATTGTTTTAAGTTGATTATGTTTGTTTTATGACCTAGCTTATGCTCTGTCCTGGAGAATGTTCCATGTGCACTTGAGAAAAATGTATATTGTTCTGTTCTATGGATGCAGTTGAGTGTTCTATAGATGTTTGTTAGGTCAAGTTGGTTTATAGAGATGTTCACGTATTCTATTTCCTTGTTAGTTTTCTGACTAGCTGTTCTATCTGTTATCAAAAGTGGGTGAATAAGTTTCCCAACTATCATTGTTGAATAGTCTATTTCTCCTTTCAATTCTGGCAGATTTTCCTTTGTGTATATTGAAACACTATTATCAGATACATATATGTTTCTATATCTTTCTGATAGGACAAATTTATAATTTAAATTGTCTCTATTTATCTGTAGTAACTTTTTTTTGCTTTAAAATTTATTTTGTATGATATCAATATAGACATTCCAGCTTTCCAGCTTTCTTGTGGTTGCCTATTTCTATGATATATCTTTTTGCATCCTCTACATTCCTACTATTTATATCTTTGAATCAGAAGTATGTCACCTATAGACATACCTACCATATGGTAAGATCATGTTTTTTATCCAGTTTGGCAATCTCTGTGTATTGATTATTTAATCCATTCACATTTAATGTTTTATGGATATGGTTAGATTTATTTTCATTTTACTCATGTCTTTTGTTTGTTTCTTTATATTCCTCCTTTACTAATTTCTTTTGCTCTAAGTGAATATTCCCTAATGAATCATGTTAATTTCTTAAATGATTTATACTACATTTCAAGGGTTGTTTAGGGGGCGCCAGGGTGGCTCAGTCATTAAGCGTCTGCCTTTGGCTCGGGTCATAATCCCAGTGTCCTTGGATCGAGCCCTGCATCGGACTCCCTGCTCGGCGGGAAGCTTGCTTCTCCCCCTCCCACTCCCCCTGCTTGTGTTCCCTCTCTCGCTGTCTCTCTCTGACAAATAAATAAATAAAATCTTAAAAAAAAAATAAAGGGTTGTTTAGTAGTTTCTCTAGAATTTGTCATATATATTAAAGAGTCAGTTTTCAATCTATGTGTGGGTTTATTATTAAATGTATTGCATCTATGGATATTATAAATGCAATAATGCAAAACTATAATTTTTTCTATACCATCTATAACTATTTGGTTAGCTCAATACAAGCTTTGCTCCTACTCATCTCTTTTGTACTCTTATTGGCAAATATATCATATACATATTATGTTTCTATATATTACAGGCCCAGGAATACATTATGTTCATATTCTTTTACAGTCTTGCTTTCTAAACTAGTTATGAATGGACAAAAAATATGCATGGATTTTTTTAAAGCTTTTATTTGTTTATTTGTCAGAGAGAGAGAGAGCACAAGCAAGGGGAGCGGCAGGCAGAGAGAGAAGCAGGCTCCCGACTGAGCAAGGAGCCCAATTTAGGACTCGATCCCAGGACTGTGGGATCATGACCTGAGCCCAAGGCAGCTGCTTAACCGACTGAGCCACCCAGCCATCCCCAAAAATATGCATTTTTACTGTGTTTTATAATTACATAATTACCTTTGGTAGGGCTTTTCTTTATGAATGAATTTGAATACCATCTGGGTTTGTTTGCTTTCAACTAAAACTTTCTTCAGTATTTCTTTTAAGGGTGGTCTGTCAGAAACAAACTCCATTTCTGTTTATCTGAGAAAGTATTTTGCCTTTACTGAGTATGGAACTATTAGCAACTAAGTTGTGTTTCCCCAAAATTCATATGTTGAAGCCCTAACACCCAGTATCTTAAAATGAGACTATATTTAGAGATAGGGCCTTTGGGGGTGGGCCATCATGCAACCTGGTGTCCCTCCTTATAAGAAGAGGAAATTTGAACACACAAAGCGACACTAGAGATGTGCACACATGGAGAAAAGACCATATGTGGACACAGCAAAAGGTAGACACATGAAAGCTAAGGAGAGAAGGCTCTGAAGAAACCAAAGCTGTTGGCACATTGATCTTAGACTTCTAGCCTTCAGAACTGCAAGAAATAAATTTATGCTGTTTAAGGTACAAGACCTGTGGCATTTTGTTACGGTAGCCATAGCAAACTAATATAGGCATTCTAGATTAACAGCTTTATTCTTTGAGCACTTTGGATATGTTATCCCACTGCCTTCTGGTCTCCACAGTCTCTGTTGAAAACTCAGCTATTAATCTTATTGGCCTTCTCTTGTAAGTAATGAGTCCTTTTCTCTTGCTGCTTTCAACATTCGATCTTTGTCTTTGTTTCAAGATTTTAACTGTGATGTGTCTTGTTTGTTGTTCTCTTTATGTTGATCTTGCTTGGGTCTCTTTGAGCCTCTCAAATATATAGATTATTGTTTTTCAGTAAATTTGGGAAGTGTTCAGCTATTATTTCTTTGAATATTTTTTCTGTTCCTTTCTTTCCTCTCCTTCTGATACTTCTATTATGCATATATTGGTATGAACAGTAATGTTTCACATTTCCTTTAATTTTTATTTATTTTTTTAATAAAAATGTATGGTGTGGCTATTTTCTGTGCAAATAAACCAACAGGGAATACAAATATAGTATAATGCTATCTGTTATTGAGAACATGCATTTCCAAGTTTTCACTAGATATTTTGCTGTTTTAAGTTTTGATTTTCCTTTTCTCTTTCTTTCTTTCTTTCTTTCTGGTGACAAAAATCTCTTTGGGATATAGCTGATAGAAGCAGAATTAAGAAACCACTCAAAACACCTAGTTTAGTATTTAAAATGTAATCATTAATGTCCTTAGCAGTACTAGATGCTAAGAAAGCTAAAAATACATGGAAAAAAGATGTCACTTGAGTTGCTGAATTTCTTACATTCTCTGCATAGACAACCACTAGCTGTTGTCTATTCATTGATATGTTGCTGTTTTTTGGGGGGTAGTAATGAAGTGTTCACATAGATTTTTCCTTGTGAAATGGCTCAGTGATGTGATGATATGATGAGTCAGGCTTTGACACTTGCTATGGACCTAAATATTACTGATAAACCTCACATTCTCTTAGTTCAAAATAAATCATTTAGGTTGAATTATTACTATGAAATAACCCCATATCCCTCTATTATCTATTCTGTTCAATGTATCAATATGTCTATCAAAGTAACTGATGTTTAATTGGGTGGCATAAAGCACTGAATAAGTTTAAAGTCAAAAGAGTTCACTTCGGAGCAATTTCCCATGTCAACTATCAGTTAAAAGAATGAGGAATCTTTTACAATATTTTCTTTTTTTTTTAAAGATTTTATTTATTTATTTGATAGCAAGAGATGGAACACAAGCAAGGGGAGTGGGAGAGGGAGAAGCAGGCTCCATGCTGAGCAGGGAGCCCGATGTGGGACTCAATCCCAGGACCCCAGGATCATGACCTGAGCCGAAGGCAGTCGCTCAGCCAACTGAGCCACCCAGGCGCCCCTCTTTTACAATATTTTCAAAGGTACATTCCAAAGTTTCCTAAAATTTTGAAGAAAAGATACATTTATTCTCTATCTTGAAAAATTATAGATATTTGAACAAGTAAGGGATTTAATTAATACTTGAATTTAATAAGCAAATAAGAATGAAAAAGGAAAATAAAAATAGTCTAATTATAAAACATCTGTTTTTGGATCAGTATTTATAAAAATGATTTTATAATGATTATTAATAATATCAATGTTTCCTTTATTAATTTTTTTAAGATTTTATTTATTTATTTGATAGAATGAGAGAGCAAGAGAGCACAAGCAGTGGGAGCAGCAGAGGGAGAGGAAGAAGCAGGCCACCCACTGAGCAGGGAGCCTAACGCAGGCTGGATCCCAGGATTCTGGGATCATGACCTGAACGAAAGGCAGTCACTTAACCAACTGAGCCACCCAGGCACCCCTCTATGTTTCCTTTAAATGAATGTTATCTAACTTTTCATCTACCATTCAACTATTATTTATCTATTTTCTATCTTTATGTATCTCTCAACTATCCTTCTATCTATTTATTCATTAGTTTACTGAGCAAACATTTTACTTATTGGCAGATAGTTGTTTTATAAATAGAAGCCAGGGTTATAAAATTTAATAACTTGTCAGTTACAGCTCAACATAGAAATGTATTGACAATTTGTTTCTTTAATTTTGAAAACTTAGCATACTTGTTTTATTTTTTCAAGTACCGTGTAGTAATTAAACCTAGAATTTCAATGAATAATATCACTTTGCTGAGAAAATATTGACTACAAGGACAAGATTTGGATAAATGTCACATCTTAGGAGAGGAAGTAAGATAGCTTAACAAGTATAAAGTATTTGATCATCTATATGGAGGTCAGTGGAGTCAATTTTATCTTTAAATGTATTTTGCTCTTTAGTATCAATTCTTTCTAGTAATTGCACATCATTTTGTATCGAATACCATAAAATATCTTTAAGATTCTTAGGGAATTTAGCAACTTAATTTGATCATTTGATATTTTTAGGTATTTTCTTTTTCATAATAAGTAAAGAATCATGACCTGACATGCAACTGTGAAGACCTTGAAAAAGCTATATGTTCTCTGATTTTATGCATTTATGTATGCATATATGTATGCATTTGTGACTGGATGGATGGATTGGTGGATGGGTGGGTAGATGAGTGAATAGATAGATTTGATTTCTGAAGCTTCTTTTACTAAAGAAATTTTATTTTAAAAATCACTACAGAAATTTATTTTTTAAAATAAATTCTTCATATAAGCATTTGTTATTATTTTTATGGGTTTTTAGCTTTTTCTGTTTTTTGTTATTTTGTAAACATTTATGTATGAAGAACTCTTTTCTCCATGATGTAAAACATTCAGGCTGAGGTTTATAGATGTGATAAATATATTGCTTATTAAATCAACTGTTTCTAACTTAATGCTTAGCATTTATGTTGTTAGGACTAGTTGCCTTAGATTTATGCTAAATGACTTGCTTTTATTATTCTTTATATGAATATATATTTGCCCAACTCAGGAATATGTGAAATGTAAAAAAAAAAAATGCTTGTGTGGCATATAATGTTTGCCTTACAAATATGAAAAAAAAAAATAGATTCAGGTATTGTAAACATGTATTTCTAAGCCTCTAATAAAAACATCTTTTTTGACTATTTGTAAATTGACTTTTTACTTTCTCCATGATTTGCTAAAATGCTAATTATGTTTCCATTATGCAAATACAGACATTTTGCTTATCTAATTTTATTAAATGCATAGATTGAATACACATTTGAAATATTAAGAGTCTTATGCTCTACCGACTGAGCTAGCCGGGTGCTCACATTTGAAATATTAAATACAAATTTGTAACTATAATATCCGGAACAATATCGTGCTAAAAGAAGAGAAGTAATGCTACTAGTTGAGGCAGATTTTATTTCTAGCAAGAAATTATTACAAAAATACTTATGATTAAGTTATGTTGAGTGTTTATTATAAGGTTGAAAATGTGCTAAATATTTTTAAATAGATTATTTCATTGAAATACCATTTTAATTTTTGACATACTTTGTATCATTACATTTATTTTATAAAAATTGAAATAGAATAAGAGACTTGAGGAACTTGCCCTGTGTCATACAACATTTTTGATGGATGAGTTGGATTTGATTTAAGGCAGTTGGACAACAGAGCCCTACATGGCTAACTTCTATAAAGAAGAACAAGGAAGCTTCAGGAAGTGACTCCAGCCAGGTCCAAACAGTTTAAAATGAAGGGTATTTGTAACTCCTCCAATTTTTTACAACAGACTAGAAGAAAATATTTTATCTTATTCCCCTGAACATTATTATTTATTATTTGTTTGCCTAGTAAAGGCATTTTGAGAGTCTACAATATATTATGAATCTGGAACACTGGATTTGATTTGTAAACTTTCCAGTCTAAAAGTTTTGTTCCTTTTTTTCCCCCTTTCTTTTATTTGAGTGTAGTTGACCACAATATTATATTAGTTTTGAAAGTATAATATAGTGATTCAACAACTCTATACGTTAATCTATGCTCACCATAAGTGTAGCTATCATCTGTCAGCATGCAGTGCTATTACAATATCATGGACTATATTTTCTATGCTAAGTCTTTTATCCCCATGACTTATTCATTCTATAACTGGGAGCCTGTATCCCCCACTCCCCATCACCCATTTTGCACATTCCTTCACCCCATTTCCTCTGGTAATCATCAGTGTGTTCTCTGTATTTATTGGTCTGATTCTGCTTTTTGTTTATTCATTTGTTTTGTTTTTTAGAGTCCACATATGAGTAAAATCATATGGCGTTTGTCTTTCTCAGTCTGACTTATTTCACTTAGCATAATACCCTCTAGGTCCATCGATGTTGTTGCAAATGACAAGATCTCATGTTTTTTGTATGGCTGCATAGTATTGCATTGTTTATACATATATATAACATCTTCTTTATGCATTCATCTATTTTTTTTAAAGATTTTATTATTTATTTGACAGAGAGAGACAGTGAGAGAGGGAACACAAGCAGGGGGGTGGGGGAGGGAGAAGCAGGCTTCCTGCTGAGCAGGGAACCCAACGCTGGACTTGATACCAGGACCCTTGGATCATGACCTGAGCCGAAGGTAGATGCTTAACGACTGAGCCACCAAGACACCCTACCCATTCATCAATTGATGGACATCTAGGTTGCTTGTAAATAATGAGGCAATAAACATAGGAATGCATATATTTTTTTCAAATTAATGCTTTCATATTTGGGGTGTAAATATTCAGTAGTGGATTTGTTGGGTCATATAGTAATTCTATTCTTTTTTAATTTTTTGAGAAACTTTAATACTGTTTTCCATGATGGCTGTACCAATTTACCTTCCCACCAATAGTGCACGAGTTCCTTTTTCTACACATCCTCACCAACATTTATTATTTCTTATCTCTTCAATTTCAGACATTTGACAGGTATAAGGTGATTTTCCTTTTGGTATTAATTTGCATTTCCCTGATGATTAAAGGTGTTGAGCATCTTTTCATGTATCTATTGATCAACTGCATTGCTTCTTTAGAAAAATGTCATTCAGTCCCTCTGCCCAGTTTTAATCACATTATTTGTTTTCTGGTATTGAGTTGTTTTTGTTTTTTTAAGATTATTTATTTATTTATTTATTTATTTATTTATTTATTTGAGAGAGAGGGGGCCAGAGACCACGAGTGGGGTGGGGTGTGGGAGGAGCAGAGGGAGAGGGAGAAGCAGGCTTCTCACTGAGCAGGGAGCCTGATGTGGGGCTTGATACCAGGATCCTGAGATCATGACCTGAGCTGAAGGCAGATAAGTCACCCAGGTGCCCCTCTAGTGTTGAGTTGTATATATTCTTTATATATTCTGAATATTAAAAACCCTTATTGGATATATCACTTGCAAATATCTTCTTCTGGTCAGTGGGTTGCCTTTTTGTTTTGTTGATGGTTTTCTTCACTGTGTAAAAGGTTTTTTGTTGTTGTTGTTGTTGTTTTTAATTTTGATGTAGTCCCTAAGTTTTTTTGTTTGTGTTTTTCTTTTTGTTTGTTTGTTTGTTTTGTCTTGTTTCCATTGCTTGAGGAAATATATCTAGAAAAATATTTCTATGACCATTGTCAAAGAAATTACTGCCTGGTCTTAGAGTTTTGATTTGTATTGCTGTTTCAGGTTTTTCTTAAAACATTACAATTGCGGGGCACCTGGGTGGCTCAGTCGTTAAGCGTCTGCCTTCGGCTCAGGTCATGATCCCAGGGTCCTGGGATCGAGCCCGGCATCGAGCCCCGCATCAAGCCCCGCATCGGGCTCCCTGCTCGGCGGGAAGCCTGCTTCTCTCTCTCCCACTCCCCCTGCTTGTGTTCCCTCTCTTACTGTGTCTCTCTGTCAAATAAATAAATAAAATCTTTAAAAAAAAAATTACAATTGGAACTTAATTTAAATCAAAATTTTACCTGCTTTTAGTGTAAATATGCTCAAGTTCTAAATTTATACTTTGCAGAAAACAACACCTAATTTCCCTAAGATAACGATAATCAATATATGGGATATGTACTTTTGAAATCATGTCTCTCTGCTGTAATTAAAAATTTGACAAATAGAAGAAGGTTGGACTGCGTTAAGCAGGATATTTGAAGTCACATGCTTGCTTCATACAAAGATATATGAATAATTCAAAAGAATTAAAAGCAGAAGTTTTGAATAAACACACACACACTTTAAAACACACACATTTACAGAAAACATGTTGTATTAAGCTATAAATATATATGGTTTTTCATTTATTAAAAATTGCCTGCATATGATTTAAAATGTGAATAGATCTCACAAATAATTTTTGAATCTTTCATGAGAAGATTTCAAATTATTACCATGTAGAAATATATTTTTGACTATAAAAACTAGTCAAAAAGCTACTCTGTAATTTTAAGATAGGGACTAGATACCAATACAAGATACTGTATTTTAAAAAATTTACAATCCTTATATATACATTAACAGGGAAAAAAATATGGTTAAACAAAGAAGAGGATTTGGGAAGGTTAAGTTCAAATGAGTATGAGAATAGAAACTGCAATGCGGGTACCCTTGAAGGCACTATTACTAGGTAAGTAGGAAGAAACTGCAAGATCATTTATCTAATATCTATAATAATGGTGGTAATAGAATTTGGAAGGGCGTATTTCCTAATTTGTGTGCCCTAGTCACTTGCACTCCTTTATTTGAACATCAAGCAACAACTTCATCTTTCCACCAATCTGCAATGGATATTCATTCACATTAGGTTATATTTCCCCCTGCGTGTTTACACCATGCAGTGTAGGAGAAGCTGTTTGTTTTTGTTGTTCTAAGAGCAATACCTTTAGATAACACAGAAAATCTTCTCACATATAAACATCTTGTTAGAATGAGATGGAAGCTGTGATCAATATAGTTTGGGTAAAAATCACATTCAGAAACTGGATCTATATCCTGTAATGTCAATTGCCTGGGTCAGGTGGAGAAAGAGAATATCAACCTACCTTAAAGAGAATGAAAACTTGAGTTTTCATATTTTAGTTTGGATTATATTTTGACTAAGGCTTTTATCTAGAAATGCGTCTGTTGTAATAAATATTGATGTTGATGCAAATTTACATTTACTTTCAATATACACATTTTTCCTTATAAGAGAAAGTGTTCACAATTTTGAGTACTTTGCTTTCTTAGATACCTAGTTAATATGGTCTTGAAGAGAAGACCCAACTGGGAAATTTTAAGGTGGGATGAAGTATCTCCATACTGCATAAAATAACTTGGGCTCTTATCTGTCAGGGAAATATTCCCTTTTCTGGAGATATTTGTCAGAACTAAGAGTAAGTTGTCAAAAATATCTATGTGGAAAGGGGAAAATGGATGTAGGTGGTCAAAGGGTACAGACTTTCAGTTAGAAGATAAACAAGTCCTGGGGCTGTAATCTATGCCATGATGATTCTAGTTAACAATACTCTATTGTATATTTGAAAGTTGCTGAGAGATTTTAGAAGTTCTCACTATCAAAAGAAAAAAAATGTAATTATGTGACATGTTAGATGTGTTAATTAACCCTATTGTGGTAATCATTTTGCAATGTACACTTATATCAAATCATTATGTTTTACACCTTAAACTTACACAATGTTATATGTAAGTTATATCTCAGTAAAGCTGAAAAATAATATCTGATATGATCTTATCCATAAGGGATCCATTAAAGTGTGCACTGGTTAGAAAGCAGTTACAACCAGAGACAAAAAAAAAAAAAAAAAAAAAAAATTAAAATGGATGAAAGACATATATGTGAGACAGGAAAACATCAAAATCCTAGAAGAGAACACAGGCAGCAACCTCTTTGACCTTAGGCAAAGCAACTTCTTACTAGACACATTGCCAGAGGCAAGGGAAACAAAAGCCAAAAATAAACTATTGGGACTCCATCAAGATAAAAAGCTTCTGCACAGTGAAGGAAACAATCAACAAAACTAAAAGGCAGCCTATGGAAAGGGAAAAAAATATTTGTAAATGATGTATCAGGATATGTCAGTGTTAGCTTCCAAAGTATATAAAGAACTTATGAAACTTAACACCCAAAAGACAAATAATCCAGTTAAGAAATGGGCAGAAGACATGGGTAGACATTTTTCCAAAGAAGATATCTAGATGGCTAACAGACACATTAAAAGATGCCCAAAATCACTCACCATCAGGGAAATACAAATGAAAACCACAATGAAATACCACTACAGAACTGTTAGAAGCGCTAAAATTAACAACTCAGGAAACAACAGGTGCTGGCGAGGATGTGGAGAAAGGTGAACCCTCTTACTATTGGTAGGAATGCAAACTGGTGCAGCCACTCTGGAAAACAGCATGTAATTTCCTCAAAAAGTTAAAAATAAAACCCTATAACCCAGCAATTGCACTACTAGGTATTTATCCAAAGGACATAAAAATACAGATTTGAAGGAGCACATGCACCCCAATGTTTATAGCAGCATTATCAACAAGAGCCAGACCATGGAAAGAGCCCAAATGTCCATGGACTGATGAATGGATAAAGAAGAGGTGGTTATATATATATATATTTTATATATGATAATTATATATAGGAATATTACACAGCCATCAAAAAGAATGAAATCTTGTCATTCGCAATGACGTAGATGGAACTAGAGGGTATTATGCTAAGTGAAATAAGTCAATCAGAGAAAGACATGTATCATGATCTCACTAATATGAAGAATTCTTAATCTCAGGAAATAAACTGAAGATTGCTGGAGGGGTGGGGGTTGGGAGTCATGGGGTGGCTGGGTGATAGATAGACATGCGGGAGGGTATGTGCTATGGTGAGTGCTGTGAATTGTGTAAGACTGTTGAATCACAGACATGTACCTCTGAAACAAATAATACATTATATGTTAAAAAGAAGAAAACAGTAGTAGGAAAGGAAAACTGAAGGGGGGGAAATTGGAACGGGAGACGAACCATGACAGACTATGGACTCTGAGAAACAAACAGGGTTCTGGAAGGGAGGGGAGTGGGCGCATGGGTTACCGTGGTGATGGGTATTAAAGAGGGCATGTATTGAATGGAGCACTGGGTGTTATACACAAACAATGAATCATGGAACACTACATCAAAAACTAATGATGTAATGGATGGTGATTAACATAACATAATAAAATTAAATTAAAAAAAAGAATTGCAAATTGTAGGGTTCTTTCTTTAACCTTTCCATAGGAGCTATAAGTAATCAACCAGCTCATCTGTTCTTACAAAGTCCATAATCATAACCATAATTTATAACAGCATATATTCGTTCTACTAAATGAATTACCCTACCTTCAGTAGACCCATTGATATGGCTGATCCTTTATCTGTGACAATTTAAAACAAAAATATAAGAAATGCCTCCTTAGCTGTCATGTGTTAAGGACTATAAGAATGCATTCCTCTGATCCTACCTTGGATATAAGTGCTTCCAAAATTAACCAGATTTTTACTTTTCTCAAAGATTTGTTGTCTAAACCCAATTCTAGCTAACCCTTTTATCACTACAATTAGTTTCATATACTAAAGTTCAATCCAGCTATTTTAAATGAGAAGAGATGAGATGTTCTAAAAGGGACTGAAACAAACAATAAGCAAACACAACTCACAATATTTTTGAAAAGGCTAAAAAGAAGAGGTCTTGGTTGAATTTTTAGTAGCAATGTCTAGAACTTCATTAAAGATTAATGTGATACTTAACGCTTGAGGTATTTGTGCCCGAATTCCTATCCTAATCATGGCTATGGGGCTACTGGCACTGCCTTTAAGCAAGAACTGTACATCTTTTTTTTTTTTTTTTAAAGATTTTATTTATTTATTTGAGAGAGAATGAGAGAGAGAGAGCACATGAGAGGGGGGAGGGTCAGAGGGAGAAGCAGACTCCCCACCGAGCAGGGAGCCTGATGCGGGACTCGATCCTGGGACTCCAGGATCATGACCTGAGCCGAAGGCAGTTGCTTAACCAACTGAGCCACCCAGGCGCCCAAGAACTGTACATCTTATAATGCTACTCATGCAGTTTATCCTATTCCATATTTCATGTTGCTTTCTTCTGAAATAAAATCTCATACTGACGTATGTAAATATCAGAGTTTATTTAAAAGACTTTGTATAGAAATGGATGGCAAATGCTCTAACTCCCATCCATACAACCGATAATCAATACTTATATTTTGTATACTTCCAAAAACAAGAATTACACAGTAGTTGTTTCCATTTACTTTGGCAAGTTAAATAAACATAACCTAAAATGTCTATGTCTGAGAAAAAAAGAGGGTCGACCTGTTTGCTGTAACATAGTTAACAGGCTTTACTAAATGTGGACTCTAGAGACAAGGCACATGAAAGCATAGCACTGAGTAATTTCTATAAAACTTCAGGTAAATAAAATATTGAGACCGTGTGTGTATGCATATATGTGTGTGTGTACCTGTATATAGATAGATAGATAGATAGATGATAGATAGATAGATAGATAGATAGATAGATAGATAGATAGATAGATGATAGATAGATAGATAGATAGATAGATAGATAGATAGATAGATAGATGCATACACATTTTATTTCAGTGTCTGGCATCCTACTATGGCTACAACTTCAGACTTCTAAAGTGAGGGAGAGAAAGTGGAATTTGGAGATCTTTCCAACATTTCCTTCAGTGTAAGTTTAGTGTTGGATGAAAATTTTCTCTAAATAATGTCATGGATTGTATTAACTTCCTAGGGTCCTGTGGCTTTAACTGAAACTAGGTGGCTTAAACAACAAAAAATTATTTTGTCACAGTTCTGGATGCTAGAAGTCCCATATCAAGATGTTGGGATATTGGCAGGTTTGGTTTCTCTTGAGGCCTCTGCCCTTGACTAGCAGATGAGTGTCCTTGTTTTGTCCTTACATGGCCTTCCTCTGTGCATGTACATCATTGGTGTACCCTTTTCTTGGATTAGGACCACTTTCTTATTAGCTGATTTAACCTTAATACTTAGTATCTCAGAATATGTCTGTATTCGGAGATAGGGCCTTTAAAGAGGTAATTAAGATGTCAACCTATATTTTGAGGGGACATAATTCAGTCCATAACACTGGTAATCTGTCACTGCATGCCTGGGGAAGCCAGAAGTGCATGGATTGGTACCAGGTATTTCCCTTACAGATAGAAAATGGGTGATTCTTCTGGAAAAGCTCTTAAAAGTTGCCTGAACCAACTGGTAGGTGTCCTTTTAGGCTGTTCTTTTTTCTTCCTTTATCAGATATGAATATAGATATAATGCCTACCAATGCAGGGATCATTTGCATGCAAGAAGTAGCTTCTTCATTGAACCTGGAGCCACAAGCTAATTATGGGCAATAAATAGCTTAGGACATTGCTTACTAGTTTCAGACTGCCTATACTTGGACCTACTTTACACAAGGGAAAAATAAGTAAATCTTTATTTTTTAAGTCGAAAGATTTCCAGATAATTGGATAACTGCTGTGGGGGCTGGGTGCAATTTCTAAATCTCTTAAAAGGTGGGCACAAACTCTATACTTTGAATGAAATTAGTGACTGTGTTTTCAAAGTCTGCTTTATTTTTTTTGTCTCTCCTCTTGCTTCACTCTTACATTGAAAATGGAATCTATAAAAGTTCAGAGCATTTCTTATTAACCTCCTCTTCCAACTTTAACTTTAGTAATGCAGTATCTCAGGGTTGTTAATAACTTTTTAATTTCCTCCTGTTTAAAAGATGAGATGGAAAGAAATTGTTTCTTTTTTATTTCTTTTTCTTTTTTTTTAATAATTAACCAAGGTATTGAACATATTGAAGCTTGGGCTTTCAATGAAGTAAAGAATTTCACTTTAAGAAATTTCACATTTAAAAAAATGATCTGATCAAAGAGAGTGATCCTTTGACATTATCCAGAACAAATAAATTTTAATTGTATAAGTATTTACAAAATTTAGACTATATTTAGTTTATAACTTCATCTTTGCTATTATCCTTTTCCTTTTCTCTCACCCTCCCTTTCTTCTTCACTCCCTCTCTCCTTCACTCCCCTCTCCTTCACTCCCTCTCCTCCTACCCTCCCTTCTTCCACCCTCTCTCCTTTCTTCTTTTCCTCTTTCCTTCTTTCCTTCCTCTTTCTCTATCTGTCTTGCTTTCTTTCATCCAACCCTTAGAAGAGTTTTATTTCTGGCTGTAATAGTAGTAGCTGAAATATCAAAGACTTAGCTATGATCCAGTAAAATACTACTTCATTCCTTGGTGCCCTTTTACTTTTTCTTACCCCACTGAGGGCTTCTTTATCCCTATTCAAAGATTTTTGAGGTGACTTTTTGCCTAGGGCTAAAATAACTTGATCACTCAAAGCACGTTAACTATAAGAGTCAACTCTATTGAAGCAAAGCTATTTATTATCCAGGACTTAATGAGTTCAGTCTGCATACCATAATCTACCACAGTGCCTATCAATCCAAATCGATACCACTGCTAGCCAAGTCATTCAAAGCAGTTAAAATCAACCAAATACTTAAGAAAAACAATTTTTTTTCAAAAGCTGTTCTATATCATAAGAGAGTCTTATCCCCAGGTATGGAAATGAGAATGTCTAAGATATAAGTACTCCAGTGAAAGTCACAGAAAGCAAAGCTGTGCTCAAATTAATGAATATCTTATTTTGAATAAATTTATAACTACCAAGGCATGTGATTATTTTGTTATAATTCCATGTTATCAAGAACACAGAAGATTATACATTTTAACCAAGAAAAGCAATTATTTTCAAGGTATGCCCTATTAGGAGTAAAAATTTTATATAAACATCCTCAGATATTATTGCAAAGGTTATGACTTTCATTTTTAATCCGAATGAAACCATCTGTCTTCAAGTTACATGGACACACAGTGTGAATGCAGATAAAAAACATGCTAAAAAAGATCTTTGGAAGGACTAAAAAGCAATAGAATAGATGTATATATTTAAGACATATGTGTCTATATGCACAATGTCTATGCACATGTATACTCATACATACATGCTTGTCTAGTCCTATACACCTTGCTTATTTTCATGTGTGACTTATGGCACCCGATCATAACTGCAAAGATAAAATAAGACCAAAATAGGTAATATTTGACAAGTATAATTGACGTATACCATATAAACAGAAACATTTTTTCTTTTTTTTGTTTAAGATTTTATTTATTTATTTGACAGAGAGAGACAGCGAGAGAAGGAACACAAGCAGGGGGAGTGGGAGAGGGAGAAGCAGGCTTTCCACGGAGCAGGGAGCCCGATGTGGGGCTTGATCCCAGGACCCTAAGATCATGACCTGACATGATCATGACACTTAACAACTGAGCCACCCCGGAGCCCCCAGAAACAATTTTTTCTTAAAGAAATAAAAATATCCTTGTAGCTCTAACTCTACTACCATCCATTATCCATACAAAAATAGAGATTCAGTGGCATAAACAAGTGCCAGAATATGTAAAAATATCTCGGTAGAGATAATCTTCATATTTTTTTCAAAAATTCAAACTTTGGTTCTTTAATTAAAATTAGATATAAGCCCTATAATTATTTAGTCTTCAGTTATGGTTCAGCTTTGAAAAGATCAGAAGGATTACAGATTATATTCCACTAATGAGACCCATTAGCAAAAGCTTTAGAGAGGAGACTATAAGCAAATGCCCTTGCTTATGTAGATATGACAGGCAAGTTCATGGGCCATCATCGCACCTGGTAGAAATAGTTCTCCCAGTAGCTTGTAGATATAATTTATCAAACTGCTCCCACTGATATTGCAGGAATCTGAGAAAATTGATGGCTACTTCCTATGGTAACTGAAAATTTCTGATCTCCACAAAGCTATTGGCAGAGTTCACTGACTTTTGCTTCCTCTGACTTTCTAATGGTTTTGTAAGTAAGAGTTATATTTCCAAATTATTTTGTTGAATTTCTTTCTGCTCAACATATCTACATTGCTCCCTGTTTTCTTGATCAAATCAGGACCAATACAGAAAGCCATAACATTCAAATTAAATATCTATAATATGGCATTTTTATGAATAGCAAAGTTATAAAAAATCATGCTTTATTTTAATTTCCAATTGGTCTTACTATACAGCTCTTGCTTTATTTCACATCTCAAAGCGATTTAACTGGCCTGTCAGTATGTATGCTTATAATTACTATCTGGAACAAAAATAAAATCATTAGATCAAGGTCATGAATTGCTGTCATTTCTAGGAAATTAACTACTAGGGAATTTTCTTAGGGGATTTTTCTAACAATTCTATTTCTTTTATTTCATAAGGGCCTTACTTAGAAAGGTCCTAATTTTTATTGCATTTGTTTCGATGTGCCAAATAAGAGAAATTTTCTCATAATTTCCTTATGTTCAGTGCATAATGCACATTCAAGTTTCATATCATTCTGTAGGTCACCTCATACTAAACATTGACAATTTTTGCAAAAATAATTTTGTTTTAGTATTTTTATTAAATTAACTATAGTTTTTGAAAGAAGTGCATCCATCATATTTCCTTCTCTAACCACAAGGAAAGATAAATAAAATAAAAAGCTAAATATTGAAAGTAGGTTATTCTGAATTTGCAACTGATCTCCATCATTGTCTTTCTAAATCTGTTCTGAATGTTTAAAATCAGGGGCGACTGGGTGGCTCAGTTGGTTAATCCTCTACTTTCCGCTCAGGTCATGATCCCAGGGTCCTGGTGTTGAGTCCCCCATCAGCAGGCTCTCTACCCCTCTATCTTAAATGGCATCTCAATATGTTTTTCCACTCCATACTATACCATTTTGCACACATGAAATGTAGGAATTACCATGCAAAGTAAATTGTATTTGAATCAATTATTTTCCTTTGATATATTTATAAGAATTCAGGTTAGTTTAAAAATGTTTGTTGTTTGGGGCGCGTGGGTGGCTCAGTTGGTTAAGCGACTGCCTTCGGCTCAGGTCATGATCCTGGAGTCCCGGGATCGAGTCCCGCATCGGGCTCCCTGCTCGGCAGGGAGTCTGCTTCTCCCTCTGACCCTCCCCCCTTTCATGTGCTCTCTCTCATTCTCTCTCTTTCAAATAAATAAATAAAATCTTTAAAAAAAAAAGTTCGTTTATTAAAAAAAAAAATGTTTGTTGTTTAACATAAATATGTTCTCAGTGTTAATTCCAAAATAGTATAGCATTTGGTCCTTTATGTGAACAAGTTATAGGTTTAAAGTGAATATTGTTTTGAGCTATATCTCTAGCTTACTTTTATTTTTTTTTTATTTCTTTTTAAAAATTTTATTTATTTATTTGAGAGAGAGAGAATGAGAGAGAGAGCATGAGAGGGGGGAGGGTCAGAGGGAGAAGCAGACTCCCTGCCGAGCAGGGAGCCTGACGTGGGACTCGATCCCGGGACTCCAGGATCATGACCTGAGCCGAAGGCAATCGCTCAACCAACTGAGCCACCCAGGCGCCCTCTAGCTTACTTTTATAATTAAACTTTACGATTAGGTGTTGGTGTATTATTTGAAGATAAATATTAAAATATTAATGAAACAATTTTCCTTGTGAAGTGTTAAAAAAAGAAATAACATGCTATTGCTGTCTGCAGGTATGAAACCCAGTGAAAATTCGTCAGGAAAAGAACAAGTCAAGTTTGAAGTGGAAATACTTTATTTTATTCCTAAGAAAAATTAAAACAATTTGCATTTGCACAGAAATCTCCCTTTCGTTTATCCAAATATTTATTAATCATATTCCAGGTAAGTATTTAGGCACACAGGATGCACAATAAACAAAACACAATAATGTCTCTATTCTTGTTGGCTTGTGTTCAAAAGAGACAGAAAATAAAGAGAATAATTAAGTCAGTTATGTGATATATCAGGATATGATAAAAAATGTGGAGGAAAATAAAACAAGAAAGAGGAATGAGTATTGACGCATTACATAAGTTAGAGAAGTCTTCAGAAAGAAGACAACATTTGCTCAAAGATATGTGTAGTTGACAAGGAATAAATTATGAGAAAATCCAGTTTAAGTATCTATTAGACAGGAAGTTCCGCCATAACTAAAGCCCTTTGGCAGAATTGTGCCTAGTATGTTCAAGGAACAACAAAAAGCCGGTTTAACTGGAGCTGTTGGAGAAGGAGAGGCACAGAAGATGATGTCAAAGAGGTTGTTAGGGGCAGTCTCTGTTCGATTTTTAATTATTGCAGTATCATATGCCTTTTATTCTCTTACTTGCATTTTCTAAGCGATTTCGTTCAATATATCACCCTTAAACATCATGTATATGCCAACAAATCTAAAATGTATAACTCTAACCCTAAGATATCTTCTAATAATAAGAAAAACAACAAACACATGACATAAGAAGTGATTTTTGGTTTCTTTCTTCCTGCTGAATTGACCTAGAAACAATGACATAAGAATCCCTTGCATCCTGACTTTGGTTTCTAAATACCATTCTACCAAAAGGAATCAAGTACTTTGGAAAAATGGACAACTTTAGGAATAGAATAAGATAATTTTTTTTAAGAATGAAATTAATTTTAGTGTCTTTTGCCATAAAATAAGGAAATGCTAAAAAATGATGGGGCATTAAAAAAAAAAGGAAACATCTTGAAGGAACTAGCTAAATGTAGTGCATTTTGAACAACGAAAGAGTAATGCCAGTAAAGTATTAATAGTACACTCCAATGAATAATCAGTCTGAATTCACTGAAATTGAAAAGGAAAAAAAAATAAGGAGAAGGAAGAGAGAGGAAGCAAAATATTTTTCTATAGCAGTTTGCCAATAATAAATGTAGAAAATACTAAATTTAGAAAATCAGTAAAATTGGTGAAATATGAATCAAGCAAGAATAATCAATTGATGCTAAAAGTACATATAAGGGTAAGGAAGAAGAGACTGAAGAATTTCAAATCATCTTTCCAACAAAATATTTTAATTAATTGCAAAGGGAAAAAAGGTAACATTTTGGTGAATAATGTTGATAAATACTACCTCAGCCAATTGATGAAAATTAACTTCACCAATAACAGGACAAATAAACATTAATGTTTTCCCCAATGCAATTTATTGAGAAAAAAAGAACTGTTGTTTATTATGTATTTCTGCCACATATGGGTGACTTGAATTTAATCTTGACAAACGGGGCAAATCTAAATGGAAGATCATACTATAAAACATATTGCTTGTTATTTTAGAAAATATTAACCACGAAAGAAAAAGAATGGCTGAGAAAAATCTCCAGATAAAAGGAGACTTAACTGACAAGATAATTAAATGTAACAAGTGATCCTGGATTGGATTCTAGATCAGGAAACTATGTCCACAACAGACATTATTGGACATCTGGTGAAATTAGCATATGGATTATATCATAGTATTATAGATAGTGGATTATAGAAAATAGAATTATATAGCTAATAGTATTATATCAATATGATATTTCCTGAATTTGAAATTTGTTCTGGGGTTGTGTATGAGATTGTCTTCGTCCTTTAGAAATACAGGCTATGAAGTATTTAGGAGTAAAGTGTTATGAAAAATGATTCAGACAAATGTATGTCTGTGTGTAAAGAAAAAGAGAGAGATGCAAAGGTTACAAAATGTTAGTGATAGCTAATTCTGGATAAAGAGTATAAAGGAGTTCTTTAATTGGTAATTCTAGGTGAAAAATATGTGGGAATTTTATCCTTCTTAAATTTGAAATTTCAAAATAAAAAGTGTTTTCCATGCAAATAAGGATTCAAAACAAAGAGACTTAATATACCCTCCTACCTTGAGTGACAAATCAAACTACAAACATGTGTTTCCCCTACTGCACAACACACAAGATGATGATCCCAGAGAGAAGGGAGATAAACAACGTGAGCCCTAACTTTACTCTGGCTTTCTGTGTGGAAACAGGCTATGGACTGCAGTGCCTGGAATTAGTTTCCCTGGTATGGTTAGTGTTTGGATACTTTTAGTTTTTCAGATCTCAGCTCAAAATTCACCCTCTCAGTGATAACTTCTTTGAATTCTACCTCACGATGATGATATTATACATCACATGTCATTCAAAGAATTTACTATGATCTGAAGTTATCTTGTATATTATTTGATCAAATGTTTCTTGTAGGTATCCATTCAAAGGATTGCAATACTTATGAGAGGATGAGCATTTATGAGGCATCATCTCCAATAATTTAGTTTCCTCAATGCCTACAAAATTCCCTGGCATAAAATAAATACTTAATAATTATATGTTGAATGAGAATGCAAATAATAAATGCAAATTGTACACAATCATTAATATAAAGATAAATATGTTTTTAAAAAAAAACAAATCTATATTAGCTGTTCTGAATGATTAATATTTACAATTCCATTTAATCCTCACTACATCTCAGTGAGTTAGGGAACACTAATTATCATTCTCATTTTAAATATAAAGACACTGGATGGGGTGCCTGGGTGGCTCAGTCAGTTAAGCATCTGACTTCTGCTCAGGTCTTTGATCTCAGGGTCCTGGGATCCAGCCCTGTGTTGAGCTCTTCACAAAGCAGGAAGTCTGCTGGTCCCTCTGCCCCTCCCCCCACTCCTGTACACTCACTCTCTCTCTAATAAATAAATAAAATTTTAAAAAAAGGAAAGAAAGAAACTGGAAAATAACTAGTTTAAATATATCACACTGTCAGTAAGTGGCAAGGCCAGTCTGGTTTTGATTCCAGTTTGAATCTCAGGTTCTTAACCATTATGTAGTACTACTATTTACCTACTATGTGTTATTATTGTACTACATTTTAAAATTATCAAGTGAAATTTAAGAGTACAGGAAGTATAAGGACATATTAAACAATGGAAATTGAAGAAAAAATTAGGAATAACAATATTATGACAAGATATCATCAAATTCAGTGTCAGTAGTTGAAAGTGATAAAAAAGAAATTCTTTCATAATGAAGAAATATAACCATAAAGATTAAACAACTATATAACAAATATCATAAAAATTATAATTTATAAAAACAAATTAAGATACAGGAAAAACAAGCTGAAATAAAAGATCTTTTGTTTCAAATTAAAGAACATTTAAAAAAATAATGATTGGCTACAACTGCCAAATACTGCGCTGGGTTCTGAGTATTCAAAGAAGAAAAATACTATTTGTTACTTTTACACACTTATAAAGAGATTAACTTCCCTACTATCCAAATATTGCAGGAATCTTAGATATATTTTTAAATATACTATTATATCTGTGAGAGCATAATGCATCTATCCTTGGCTGATAACATATTATTGCTAAGAATTGAAGAGAACGAATTTGTAAGATGTTTCTAGCCACAAACTACTCCCACTCTTAAGGGAGAAGAGTCAATGTATTATAGCTGGCTGGTGTTGTGATTGTAACATCAATGTGAGGAGATATACTTCCATGTAGAGACAGATGACATCACATTGTGAGTATGAAATTTAAAAAGGGGAGGTATGGAAGTAGCCAGAAATCACTGCCAATAGCAACATCATTTAAGCTAAGCTGTTTAATGTTAAATTACAAGGGATTTGACTTATTTGGCTTTCAAGGACAGTAGCTTGTTTCTTCAAAAATGTGATGAGATTTGATGAATTTCTTCCAAAAATTTTTCGTTACAGAGTATTCTTTTGGAATGTATTCTATATGGGCAGTCAAAGGAAACATTTTTAATGCCTTAGGAGTTCTGCACAGGACTGAATTGTTAAAAGATCTATATACACACTTGCACAAAGGTGAGAACCATAGGAGGACCATAATGATCCTTCTGAAAAATATGTTAGCAACAGTCTCTTATTCCTCCCTTAGAAAAGAAAGATCCCTTTAGTCTAAAATCTATCTGGTCTTTTTAATCCTCCTCTTAGTGGGAAGGTTTACCACATGAAACAGTTCTACAGGAGAAGAAAGATAGCAGTAGTTTTAATATTATCTTTTTACTCCCCTTCCTAAAAATCTTCAAAATTTGAAAGTAGCAAGGAGTTTTAAATTATCAGTCTAGAAATAAAGAATAACAAGAAAATTCTTGGGGCATTATTCCAGCAATTATTTGGAACTGTGTTGAAACCCTATTGCTTTATAATTAGATTGACTTGCACTGTGTGACTTTCGGTGCTAGGGTGGATGAAAATGAAGCTTTTTGGGGCGCCTGGGTGGCTCAGTTGGTTAAGCGACTGCCTTCGGCTCAGGTCATGATCCTGGAGTCCTGGGATCGAGTCCCACATCGGGCTCTCTGCTCAGCAGGGAGTCTGCTTCTCCCTCTGACCCTCCCCCCTCTCATGCTCTCTCTATCTCATTCTCTCTCTCAAATAAATAAATAAAATCTTAAAAAAAAAAAAAAGAAAATGAAGCTTTTTGGTTGATAATGATTGTTCAGACCAAGTTGTATTAAAAGAGAATAGAATGTTTTATGATGCAGGAACATGTTGTGAATTTCTAAACAGCATAAGGAGGGAGATTCATCTTGCAACTCCTTTCTGAGAAATGGCATATTCTGACTCCTTTCTAAAATTCTCAATTTAATTTTCAAATCAAAGCCAAACTATAGAGCTCCACTTAAAAAAAAAAAAAAAAAAAAAAAAAAAAAAAAAAAACCCGAAAACTATTTTATGTCAAAGTACCACATAAGGACAGTCCTACATACATCCAATAGCCAATAAAATCTCTCAAATTCTCACCAAAAAAATGTTTATATTATTATCAAAATTTTTCAGTGAGGAGAGAGAGGTCCATTTGGGTAGGCAAATTGCTTCATGATTATAGTAGCAGTGCCAAAGTTGATATTTAATTCCAAGTGTTTCTGAGACAAGGTGCATATGGTTTATTTTTAATATAATTATGCTTTCTACAGTGCATGCAAATGTCAAAATTGAGTTCCTGCAGAACTCCAGAAAATAAAACTTTTACAATATTAAAATAAATAATGCCTAACTATAAGAGTACATTTATTTGGTTTACTTATCACCACCTATTGCAACTTGGACAACATCCAGAAAACTCAAGAGTCAAAGATTAATCAAAGCAAGAGAATATATTACATTAACTGTTATTTGAAGACTGTGATTTTAACCACAGTAGGCATGACTCCTTGCTTATGCCCAGCGATTTCCTTGTAGTTAATAATCTCATGAGAAAATGTTTCTAGAGTTGTTGTCACAGATTGTCTTATTTTAAAACAAGCCTGTCTTTGACACCTTGGCTTCAAGCTTTCAATCAGTGCTATTGTTTGGATTTGACTCCTAAACCATCAAGGAAGCTCTTGACAGTTGAAGTTTCTCAGGAGCCAAAGCACTAATTCTTAAAATGTTATAAATATATGGAATAAAATGATTTGCAAATTAATAACTTATTTAAACAAGAAATATTATCAGCTTAAACTACTTACCAATATTTTAAAGAACATATAAGGAGGATTATGAGGAAAAATATTAAGAGTAAACATTTTTTAACAAACTGATATAAGTAAATATTTGAAAGATTCTTTATTGAGTACCCACATTGAGTCCAGCAGATAGTAAGCATCACATGAGTTATTTATTAAATATTGCCTATCAGTAAAATTCCCTACCAAATGTCTGTAAGAAGTTGAAGTGCTTAAATTTGAATTTTGTGTTTCTTATCCTAAAAATCATGTTCTTCATATAAAACACACAAAAATCATTTACAGTGAAAATAATGCTATATGCAAGTAGTTTCATAACTATAGTATCATGTAAAGTTAAAATAGGTCTAAATTTCCACAGAGATTCAGACTTAAGTGTGCGTCCAGACAGGCTCATCATAAGATCAAAATAGGATTTCATTATTTGATTGCAGGAACAAAGCAGGCTCACTGTATTTATACTAACACTAGAAGAAATCACAGTAAAGATCTAAAGAACAAAGAATGACCTTTAGTTCTACAATCAAGGAATATCAGTGAGTAACTAACTAAAGCCCCATGTAAAATTCCTGACTGCTAAATAGAGGAATTTTACCCACAGTGTAACAGTTCCATGTAATACTATGTGAAATGCCTGAAATATAGGATGTCTATACACAAGTCTTGGTTTAAAAGAAGATAATGTTATAACAGCAGTTTTAGGGGTGCCTGGGTGGCTCAGTCAGTTAAGCGGCTGCCTTCGGTTCAGGTCATGATCCCAGCGTCCTGGGATCGAGCCCTGTGTTGGGCTCCCTCTCAGTGGAGAGTCTGCTTCTCCCTCTCCCTCTGTCTGCCTCTTTGCCTACTTGTGCTCTCTATCTGTCAAATAAATAAATAAAATATTAAAAAAAAAAAAAAAAAACAGCAGTTTTACAACTTCCCCCTACAAAATTGTTAACTACAGAAAATGACTGGACATGAGCAAAGCGACAGGCACACTGAGGTTAAAATCATAGCCTTTAAATAGTAATTACAAGAATACATTCACTTGCCTATTGTAATCATTGATTCTGAGTTGTCTGAATTTTACATTCAAATACAATAAAGTCTTATTGATTTGTAATATTACATTAGAAAATAATTTTATGGGGGCCCTGGGTGGCCTAGTCTGCTGGCTCAGGTCATGATCTCAAGGTCCTGGGATGAATTCTGCCACAGACTCTGCACTCAGAGGGGAGTCTGCTTGAGGATTCTCTCTTTCCCTCTCCCTCTGCTCCTCCCCCTACTCACACTTCTCTCTCTCTCAAATAAATAAATAAATCTTTAAAAAAGAGAAAATAATTTTATGAAGAAAAAACTTTTTGAACACGAAACAATAAATGAAGTAAAGTGAAATAAGTGTTCTATTCTCAAATTTGACATCCATTTTCAATACACTTATATTTTATAGATGGTATATCTATAAATTGTCCTTAATGTCTTTTTCTAGATTTTCGCATTTATTCAGATCTTTTCACCAAAGAGTAACCTTGCTGACCTACCGTCTTTATTAATTCAAGCAAGGGCATAGGCATCCTAGGCTCCTGACTTCCACAATGAGAAGAAAGACTTCAGGTAACAGCTGTTCTACAGAGAACAAAGAAAGTGAGGAAAACTCAGACCCAAACAACAGCTTAAAGCTTTCCCTAAAGTTGCTCAGATTAGAACTGTCAAATGGCAGAGACTCACTAGGGATGCCATTGCGTAATTGTTAAAAAGCAAACTCGAACTGATACAGAATTTTGTACCAAAAGTACAGAGTGTACCAGTAATCTAAAATGTGTAATACAGGCTTTAAGATGGGTAGTGAGTGGAGAGGACACTGTTACTGGAGGTTTGAAAATGACTGCCCGTATTATATAGTCAGAGAACATTTGGCAAACTCTCATCTGGGGTAGCTGAAAAGACTTTTAAGCAATTTGGAAGATATATTTAACTTGTAGCCTTGGGAGAGGAGATTTTGATTCAAATATTGAAATCATGAGTTGTTACTATCAATTGTTTATTGCTGCTAACAGGATTTTAAAAGATACTATAAGGAAGAAATTAGCTCAAAAACATAATGACTATTTTGCTAGATTTTACAGGAAATAGCCCAGAGATTTCAGATTTAGAAGGTAAAACTGTAGTTTCCCAGACAAAGGTGCAGCCATTAAGACACAGTCCCTGATATCCTGTGCCCTGCTATAAAACATTGTTTCAGGGGTGTCTGGGTGGCTCAGTCATTAAGTGCCCCACTCTTGAATTTGGCTCAGGTCATAATCTCAGGGTTGTGAGATCAAATCCTGCATCTGGCTCCATGCTCAGTGGGGAGTGTGCTTGAGATTCTTTCCCTCTTCCACTTCCCCATACTCACTCTATCTCTCAAATAAATAAATAAATAAATCTTTTTAAAAAATCACTTCAGAGTAAAGACCAAATCAAAGTATGATCACTAAACCCTTTAATAAGATCTGTGAAAGAAATAAGATAGCTTCTAAATCTTTGCCTTTGGACAGCAGGGTTCTTGAAAGATTAAACATGTAGGCCAGTGAAGTCTATGGAACCCCAAATGCACTTTAATTAACCCAGAGGGAGGGACAGTTCTTAAATAGAAATGTTGCTTTTATGTCTGACTTTCAGCACATGGAATTTACTGGAAACAACTCCACACAGAAAATCCATAAATATTTCAGAGACCAGTATTGGCAAAAGTGCTGACAGCCTGCTAGAAAAGAGGCTGAATTTGCTTGATATATAAAAATAGATGCACACCTAACTTTCTACAGACAAAAATCAGGCTACTAGTTATGTCCATCCATATGCCCCCAAGAAAGGCATATTTTCAATACTCATTTAAGAAGTTGCCATTGAGGAGGATGAAAAAAGAAGAAACTCCCAGAGGAACAATGGACTAGAGAACCATACATGCTAGCCAAACTAGGGCCAGTTTCTGCTATTACCTCTCACTAATCCCTCTTTTGAATAGAAATATTTATTGTGATTATTCTATCCCTGGCTGGTTGAATGTGTATGTGTGTTGGGGGGAGTGTGGAAGGTAAAGGTGGAGGAGTGGAGTCACAATACTTGTCTTTTTAATTTATAGGTCTCTCAATAATGAGGAACCACATGTGGACATATTAGACTGTAAGATCCTCATATTTGAGTTTGATGTAATGATTGGTTGATACAGTTGAGATGAGGTCTTGAGATGAAAGTAAAGGTATATTTATGTCAGGAAAAAGATTTGACTAGGTAGAAAAAAATTGTTCCTTTTCAAAAACAATCCTGAAATCAAGTCTTCACTACAAGTTCAGATTCACTGCCTGATTCTCCCTTCCCTTAAGATCATTTATATCAGCAGGACAGAAAGACTTCTAAAAGTTTAAGGATGTGATTATGTGAAGTCTGAAGTTCTAAAATGTCTTTAATTCCAAAATCTCACAATTATAGTAGCTCTCTCTTGACAATATTTATAAGACTAGCAAAATATAAACAGAAAATACCCCCCAAAAATTAAACATAGGTATAGTTTTCATAGCTTGAAATGTACTGGTTTATTTTATAAAGAATGAGCTATTCATTTCCTATAATTTCTACTTACCTATTAATCATTTTACTTAAGTGGAATGTAATATTAATGAAAGCATTTTGTTCACTTTCCATGTCAATAATTCCCAATAGTTCACTTAAATTTTTCCTCATAAATATTTCAGTGAAAACCTAGACCTTAACTTCTGCCTCAATTATCATGTATTTGAAATATCCAGAATTCCATTTAATAAAGTTGTATAATACATTGCTGATCAAATATAATAATTCACATTTAAGGAAGAATTGTTGATATATAATCATCATAAGTATTTAATTGTTCTTGGGACCCCTGGGTGCCTCAGTCAGATGAGTATTCAACTCTTGGTTTTGGCTCAGGTCATGATCTCAGGGTCATGGGATCCAGGCTCTGTGCTCAGTTGGGGGTCTACTTGAGAGTCTCTCCTTCTGCCCCTACCTTGCTCCCGTTCTCACACTCTCTCTTTCTAAAGTAAATAAATAAATCTTATAAAAAAATAAGTATTTAATTGTTCTCATCTAAATTAGCAAAGCTGAGTTTTTGTTTTTGCAAAGGTGAGTTTTTTGACATATTCATGAATGGGCAAATCTTACTGTTAACTGAATATAACATATTTTTTTCTTGCTTTTTCTTTACTAATTAGTAAAATAGAACACTTGTAAATGATCTGATATTTTTAAACCATCTGTGTCTATTATGAATGTTTAAACAAATGAAAGAAATGCTTTGATTTAACTGCATTTCCCTTGATCCTTAATTTGAAAATGGGAAGATGAATTTTCTTGACAATTTATTATTTCAGATAGTATCACTAGTTATTTAGTAGCAGGGGTGCCTGGATGGCTCAGTTGTTAAGCATCTGCCTTCGACTCAGGTCATGATCTCAGGGTCCTGAGATCAAGCCCCGCATCAGGCTCCCTGCTCAGCAGGAAGCCTGCTTCTCCCTCTCCCACTCCCCGTTTGTGTTCCCTCTCTCGCTGTGTCTCTCTCTGTCAAATAAATAAATAAAATCTTAAAAAAAAAAAAATCGGACTTTCTTGCTGTAATACAGTATGTTCAGTGTTCAGGGAATAAGTGCTCTTCATTATTTAGATTTACTTTGCTCTCCAGCTCTTTAGATTGTCTTCCCATTTTATGAATTAAATGAAAATGTTTTAAATGGTATTATTCTGTTCTGATTTAAATTTGGCCAAAATTGGGGCGCCTGGGTGGCTCAGTCGTTAAGCGTCTGCCTTCGGCTCAGGTCATGATCCCAGGGTCCTGGGATCGAGCGCCGCATCGGGCTCCCTGCTCCGCGGGAAGCCTGCTTCTCCCTCTCCCACTCCCCCTGCTTGTGTTCCCTCTCTTGCTGTGTCTCTCTCTGTCAAATAAATAAATAAAATCTTAAAAAAAAAAAAATTCTTATAGACACTTCTATTAAAAATTAGAAATGCATTGGGCGCCTGGGTGGCTCAGTTGGTTGAGTGACTGCCTTCGGCTCAGGTCATGATCCTGGAGTCCCTGGATCGAGTCCCGCATCAGGCTCCCTGCTCCGCGGGAAGCCTGCTTCTCCCTCTCCCTCTCCCACTCCGCCTGCTTGTGTTCCCTCTCTCGCTGTGTCTCTCTCTGTCAAAATAAATAAATAAAATCTTTAAAAATAAATAAATAAATAAATAAATAAATTTGGCCAAAATTACATGTGCATTTAATGGGCATTCCATTCATTTTAAGAAAAAAAGAACAGTCCTTGCATTATCCATTCATGTAGGCATCCTATTGGATTCAAAGAATCCTTTCCCTCTTTCTAGTTTATATTTTTATGGCAATAAATCTTGACAAGGAAATGATGATAATAAAATAATAGAGGCATTTACATTTGCACATTAACTTTTTAGTTATTGTATTACATAAATAGGTATACTGTATGAGAATAAAGCATAAATATCCACTATACTTCATAAGAACAATTAACAAAATGTCTACTTAAAATTTTTAGTATTTTCCTATGTAAAAATATAAATATTATTTAATAAAGCTCAATTAAATTTTTTGAATAACAATATAGAGACTTCTGGTTTCATCTTTGATGGTTAAAATGCTGTGTTAAAGTAATTAAACAAAGTAGTATATGTAGCAAATTAACACCTAAGCCAGAGTCAATGCACTTGAAGATGAGAAAATGAAACTTAAGAAAAACCAACCAAATAAAGTCCTTGCTTTGCTCCCATATACTCTCTGTAAAATCCTCTCCCCTACCTCCTGTCAGTGGAATGCTTCTATCCATTTTAGGCTTGGAGCTACCCAATTCAAATGAATATAAACTTAAATAAATTCTCAAAAATCGATTGCCACTCAGTTTATTTTTTAACAGAAGCCAATATCCCAATCTTACAACACCTACACACAAAAAATGGACAAACCGAAATCATGACTTTTCTTGGACTCATCAGAGAATTAAAGTTGGAGAAGAAACCTCTACCCTGAAATCTGAAAAGACAGTCACATTCAGAGACACAGTTGAGATATGTTGACCTGGGAAAGAATCTCCTGGGGGCATAAACCATTAGAAACAATTAGGTGCTCATTTTGATGAATTCCTGGGGGCTGAGTGGGGACAACCGGAGAGCAAAAAATTCCTGGGATGTTATAGTTTGAGAAGACCTCTAACCTTTTGTGGATTTACCTCCAGAAAACCCACCAGGTTCTTGGAGAAGATCTAAGGAAGATTTTTTTATTGAATCCAGCAAGGGGGAGGGAAAATAATCATTATGAAATAAACCCAGAACATTCTCTATAAAAAAGACCTATTTTCCAATAAAAGGTAATTTGCCAGAAAACTAACAAGCTGGGGAAAGGGGAGTTCCTCCTGCCCCAACCCCCTTCAGTCCTCCTGTGTCACCTAAGGTTGAGGGGAGAGGGAGGACATAGTAAACAATGGTTTAGGATCAAAAAACATATTGAGAACACTGAAACGAGAGAAGGGAATAAGGCTTTAGAAGAAAAGAAAAAAAAAAAAGACTATACCACTGGAGAAACATTGGTGAAGGTCTCAGCCCAAAGATTAGACCCACAAAAAAACAGACTGAATTTCAAGACTGTAGATTAGTTCCCTTTCTCCACCTCTTTTTGCCACATCAAAAGTGCTCCAATATATCATGAGTGGATTACGACTAAAAATGACGCATGCGATGGACTTGTGATGAGGAGTCCAGAGGAATTTAATTTTCTTTCCATTTTTAATCTCCTATTGTATTCTCCCTTTGTAGAATTCAGATTATTCAAACGTACATCATGAGAATAATGTTATGGTTTTCTTTTCTTTACCTTTCTGTTGCCTTTTTAAATCTTTTTTTTCTCAAAATATTTTATTTATTAAAGCAGTTTTAGGTGTACAACAAAATGAGAGAGATACAAATTTCCTTTTCTGCCTCCAAAAATGCATAGCTTCCTTTATTATCAATGTCAACTGGAGATAGTACATCAATCAGAATGATATACTTAAAAAAAAAAAAGGATAAACCAACATTGAAATATGATAATTAACCAAAGTTCATAGTTTACCTTAGGGTTCACTGTGGGTGTGTACATTCTTTGAGTTGGGACAAATGTATGAAATGAATCCATCAGTCATTATAATAGCATACGGAGAACTTTCACTGTCCTAGGGAACATTTGTGTAATACCTATCTATTTATCTTCACCACCGTCCCTGGTAACCACTGAACTTTTTAGAATCTCCATAGCTTTCCCTTTTCCAGAATATCATATAAGTTGGAATCATATTATATGTAGCTTATTTGGCTTATTTTACATAGTAATATGCACTTAAATTTCTTTCATGCCATTTTATGATTTGATAGTTAATTTATTTTTAAACCTGAATAATATTGCATTGTCTGCAAGTACCACAGTTTATTTATTCATTCACTTGCTGAAAGACATTTTGGTTGCTCCCAGGTTTTGGCAATTATGAATAAAGCTGCCATAAGCAGTAGTGTGCAGGGATTTGTGTGGACACGGTTTTTGACTCCGGTGGGTAAATACCAAGGAAGGTTACTTCTAGACTGTATAATGTGTTTAACTTTGTAAGAAACCAACAAGTGTCTTCAAAGTGGTTGTATCATTTTGCATTTCCTCCAGCAATGAATGAGAATTCCTGTTGCTCCATATTCTTTTTTTTGAAGATATTTTAATTTATTCATTTGAGACACAGAGATGCAGAGAGAGGGAGAGCATGGGCAGGGGGAGAGGCAGAGGGAGAAGGAGAAACAGGCTCCCCACTGAGCCAGGAGCCCGATGCGGGGCTTAATCCCAGGACCCTGGGATCATGACCCCAGAGAAGGCAGACGCTTAACCATCTGAGCCACCCAGGCGCCCCACTGTTGCTCCATATTTTTGCCAACATTTGGAGTTGGTAGTGTTCTGTATTTTGGCTATTTTAATAGGTGAGTAAAGTGGTGTCTCATTATTTTAATTTGCATTTTCCCGATGACTCAGGATATCTAGCATTTGTGTGTGTGTGCTTATTTGCCATCTGTACATCTTATTTGACAAGGTCTTTGTTAAGACCTTTAACATGAGTTTCTCATAGAAAACATTTATAACTAATCTAAGTCTACTTTCAAATAACACTACCATTTTATGAGTAGTGTGACTACTTAATAAAAACCAAATAATCTTTATTTCTCCCCTTTATCCCTTTATCATTGCTGTCATTAATTTCACTTATATATAAGCATACGTAAGCATATATATACATATATATACACACACACACATTCAGTGTACATAATCAATTACATTGTTGGTATTATTATTTTGAACAACAAACTGTTATCTGTCAGATTGATTAATAATAAGAAAAATAAAAGTTTTTATCTTACCTTCACTTTTTCCTTCTTGGATGCTTTTTCTTTATTTATTTAGACCTGAGTTTCTGACCTATATTGTTTTCCTTGTTTCTCAGATTTTTAATGTGGGAAACTGATCAAGATCATGGAAATAAAGTTCACAATATTGTGGAGCCCCCCTGTGACTGGGTCTTCTTAGAACTTTTAACTCTCAGTTCATCAGTTACAGTTCAGATTTCCCTGCCTTTGCACTGGTGCCTATGGTGTTTTCTGTCTTTGGGTCTCTGCTAAGGTAAGCCAAGACTCCCTGTTTGCCTAGCCCTCTCTGTTCATGGGGAGGTAGTTTGCCCTATGTCTTCCCCTCTCATGGATTTAAAGAGTTGTTGATTTTCTAGTCTCTTTGGCTTTTTACTTATTAATATGAAGTGGTAGATTCTAAGCTCCTTACATATGGAAACAGAAACCAGAAGTTCTTTATCTTTTTATTCTAATCTCTGTGAGTTCTTAATTGCCCTTTAGGCAAATAAATTTGGAGAAGGGATGAGGTGAGTCAAACAAATCCCTAGTCAGATTTTGTGCCATCCCTCCTGTTTTGTCACCCCAACCCAGAAAACCACCTGAAAGAAACCTGATGCTTCACATTCCTAAACTCATGGAGGCTCTGCAGGGAGAATTTGCTTGCTTGGTGATTTCTCTCTGCAGGTTGTTTCAATTGTCCATGATGTACTAAGTTAGATATCCTTTCCAGATTCCAAATTTTTTGCTGTTTTATATACTGTTTTGTAATCTTTGATTTTGTGGATATATCTTTCAATACTGCTTTGTGGTATTTTGAAGGGTTTCAAATAGGAAACTAGCAAATGTGTGTGTTTTATACATTGAATTAAAGAGAAACCCTATTTTCTCTTTCAAGTAAAAATTGCTTTCTTAACCAGAAAACACTGTCTTCTGCAACACTTTTCCTTGTGAGATTAATTTGCAATTTTAATTTATATCTTCTCCATTTATCCTAGTGTTCTCTTGTCACCATCTTCATTTCCTTCCATCCTTCAAAATTCTCTGAAATGTAAAATGGTTATATTTAACTTAATGTGAAGAGTAATATAATGCCATCTCAATTGCTTATCAGCATAGCACTGTTGTTAAAATCTATGAGCTTTAGGGGCGCCTGGGTGGCTCAGTCGTTAAGCATCTGCCTTCTGCTCAGGTCATAATCCCAGGGTCCTGGGATCGAGCCCCGCATCAAGCCCCCCATAGGGCTCCCTGCTCAGCGGAAGCCTGTTTCTCCCCCCCCCCCTTGTGTTCCCTCTCTTGCTGTGTCTCTCCTGGTCAAATAAATAAATAAAATCTTTTTTAAAAATCTATGAGCTTTAGAGTTATATAACCTGGATCAATCAATACCTGCAAACCTACCTATTCACAGTGTAACTATAGTTAAATTAATCTACCTCACCACAACTAAGCATTTCTTTTTTCTTTTAATGTAAGGAAAATATTTGCCTACATTACAGTGACAGAGCATTTGAAAAGTTATTCAGTAAGGAGTCTGACTCCATTTTGTAATAAGCATTCTGGCAGCTTTCAAGCCCCTTCTCCCCCTTCTTCTGCAAGTTGGTAAACTAACAAGAAAGCCGGGGAGCGCGCTTCTTTGGCACAGGTGTTAAGTTCACACTTCACAAACACCCTGCCTCTGCACCTGAACCTTTCTCCTTGTTTCTCCCTGCAGCCACTGTAAGGCCCAACCCCCTCGATCTGCCTCCCTCAACCTATTTCCAACCTTCTCTCCTCAGAAAGACTTATTATGTAAACAAGATGTCCATTCGTGCCCTCTTGGTATATTTGGTATCATTAGTCTCAACACCCAATTCAAATTAACTTTTGGAGTTTGCCCCTGCCTTTGTTGGGGCAACCCCAATAGTAGTACATTATCTAGCTTATTCGTTTTCTTTTTTCCAACTAATATTCATTGAGTCCCTATTCTCAACCTATGGCCTAGTCCCTATTCTCAACCTATGACTTATAATGTACAAGAGAATAAACCCTAGCCTGCTCGAGCTTATAGTTGAGTGAATGCTTCAAAACACTGTTAAGATTTAAATAGGATTTAAATTATTCAGCAAATTGCCTGAAATGCTTTATTGTGTCTGTGTAACATTTTTAATGACTTGTGCCATGCAAGGTGTTACAATGACCTCTTCTTTTTAACCTTTGGAATCAATGATTGTCTCATTGTTAACTTGCTTAGACCATTTTTTATGTAACTCTTTGTTCAGTAGGGAAGAGAACTATTAAACACATAGTTGGCCAAATCTCCTTGATTTAAACCTTCTTACATTCTACTTAAAAGAAGTATAGTATTCTGTGAGAGCGCAACTAAATAAGGAAGTCAGCATAGTGAAAAATATATAAATATTTTGAGAAGGTCAGCATAAGTATATGTGCAGTTTAAATGAATTACTTTGGCTGCTGTGAGAAAAAAATAGAGTGGGAAAAGATGAAAACAGACAAATTAGGGATTTCCTTTCCTCTCTTCTTTCCTCAGAATAAAATTAGATTCTTAAAGCAAAAAATTTAATGAAAGAAAGCTGGGGACTGAACGATAATTATCACTCCAATAACAAGTGAGAGAAAAAAAACAGTTAAGTACAGAGAAAGGAAACAAACAGGAAGAAGCTATCAAAGTTGAACTTTGAGGAGTGGCTAATGATACAGAGACCAAGATAATGAAGACAGAGAAACCTATTAGTTGTAAACACAAGTGAGTGTATTACATTCAACGAGGCCTTAAATCTGTCAATTTGTTAATTTCTATAAGGAGACAAAATGAGTGTTTTGTTTGGGGTTTCCCACAAAATTGAGCTGAAGACAAGGACTTGGTTCCAAGTATTTTATTTGGAAGGCACTTCCAGGAAACAATGTTGAGGGACTGGAGAAAGGGGAATGGGTAAAAAGGAAAAGCTAATAGAAGTTTCCATTTTCAAGGATGTCGTGGTCCATGTAAGCTTCATACCTCCAGGACCTCATGATAAATGTACAGAATTGCTCACGTTCTTGGCTTTAAAAAGGGCAGACCGATACTGTAGAAGGAAATACAATTTAGGGCACTAGCAAGATCTGCTCAATTGCAGTAAAAAATACTTGGAAAACCAGCCAGACATAATTACTAAATATGAAAATAAAATTAATGAGAGAATAAAAAGTTCAGAAAGGGACATGAATCTGTATATGAACATGATTATGTATATGTTTCATCAAATTGTCATTTCAAAATGCAGAGACAGGTGGAATTCTTCAGGAAATATTTATCCCACATTTTATCCTGAGAACTATTAAACTTATCCAAAAGTATAATTTCATAGCATGAATACTGTATGAGTTACCCACATTGAATACTGCCCTAATGCTCAATTGGTTACAGATTTACTTGCATTCTCTTTCTTCCTTTCAAAAAGTAAATATAAAAATCTGTTCATATTTTAGATATTTCTAATATGAATTCCTTTTTATCATTCTTCTATGATATAATTTTTGCCTAAGTCAAGAGCTTATAAATAAAAATGTCTAAGATAAACAGTAAATTTTAATGGACATAAATAACTAGGTGTTCAGTGACAGAAAAGTATTTTGTAATTTATGCTGTGGACTTGTGGCAGCCTTAAAGTTTATATATTTTATACTTTAAATATTTATGTCTCTACAGTCAAGAAAAAGTTAAGGTTGGAGTAAATATATTTACTCAAGTTTGCCGATAATAACAGTAATAAATAATGGATGTAGTAAGCTGAGTATAAAACCTGCCCAAACGCATAAGACAATGGACCAAGTATCCCTGTGTGACTTGCTACTGTTTGGAAGCTAATTCGAACCTCAAGATGTCATTTTTCATTTATTCTATTAGAATCCAATGCTTTGCATTTTCAGATAATAAATATTGCATGCTATGTATTTATGTTTTAATTTAAAAACAATCCCTCCCCTTAGCTATTGAGCAAAATTATTGCATAAATTCACAATTGGATACTTTATATATTATTTGGAAATTTTTGTAGTAGTTTTTTTGTAATATTCAAATCATTAAATGTTATTAGATAAAATTGAGTATTTTAGAATTACCTAATCCATAATATACACTTAGGGTGATCTGAACTACAAAATATGAACAATGAACAAATTATGGAGTACTTCAGATTTCTCCAGCTGG
The DNA here is from genome assembly GCF_011800145.1 of Mirounga leonina. NCBI lineage: Eukaryota > Metazoa > Chordata > Mammalia > Carnivora > Phocidae > Mirounga > Mirounga leonina. The sequence goes on along the minus strand of NW_023270323.1, from coordinate 30,018,491 downwards.
TTTTTATACCTCAGTATATTTTTGAAGTTCTGTAAAATGACATTGTGAAAAAATATAGTCAAATATGTACTCTGTAGTTACAGGTATGGGTTTGTTCCATTCATATGTTTAAAGTCATTTAATAGTCCTGTATCTTACTTGTCTAAGTAATTATATAGTATAAATTGATTTATAATAATAGCTGTAAATCATTTAGTTCTGTAGCAATTTCATATTGATAAGAGAAGAACACTTGGCTGGAGTGTTTGCTTTAGATACATAGAATGTAGTTGTGTATATTCCATTTTTACACATTGTTTTACACATTTTTACACCTTGTTTTTCCCTGGTGACATATTAGAAATCTTTTAATTAGTTGGCCTTTTGTCACTTATAATGTCACATTTTCTTTCAGTCTTATATTTACATGATTGTAAATTTAGTCACAATCTGTCACACTGAATTCCTTTTTGGCACTGTGGCACTGGGAGTAGGCTAATATCCTTCAGGTCAGGAAAGAGTTGTCCAAGCCCAGAGCAAAAAAAAAAAAAAAAAAGAAAGAAAAGAAAAGAAAAAGGGGTCTAACCTCTGTGTGATGCTGATTGTGTGTTCATCTCTATTGCTTTAGGTTAATTTCTGTTTCTCTAGGTCTCTCTACTTTTGTGGCTGTTGCAATTTACTTAGCCATTTCTATCTTTGAGTTGTTCTTAAATGGAGTGAAGGAGAAATGGGAATATCATTTTCCTCTAATGTGGTGATATTATTTATTAGCAAGCTTGGAACTGCACATGAATAAATCATAACATTAGCAGAAACATCACTGCCGCAAAAGTTAGGTGCTAACATCCTTTGCTTAACACATTGATTTTTTTTTCTTTCATAATATTTAAGAAGAATCTCTATAATACATAAAAGTTTCCCCACTTGAGAAGCTAATAATTCAACACAGTAGCAAATAGACTCTTCTCACAGTTGATATCAAATAAAGCCTTGCATTTTTCTTTCTTTTTTTTTTTTTTAAGATTTTATTTATTTATTTGACAGAGAGAGAGCACAAGTAGGCAGAGTGACAGGCAGATGAGAGGGAGAAACAGGCTCTCCGCCGAGCAGGGAGCCGGACGTGGGGCTCAATCCCAAGACCCCAGGATCATGACCTGAGCCGAAAGCAGCCGCTTAACAGACTGAGCCACCCAGGCGCCCCAAGCCTTGCATTTTTCTTGTAAATTTCTAAATAAATAAAAATTCACCCAATGTTCAAGTTCTGCAATTTGAATTACTGCAAACTCTTGGTTGAGTTAACTACTTTCAGAAGCAGACAAGTCTTGGAATGCTACTTAATTAACAAGAAGTATCCTTTACTTTATGCATTGTTGTTAGTACATGCTTAGTTTTATCAAGCAATCTGTTAAGGTAAGATTTTCCTTTTCAATACAAATAAATCATTTCAAAGATGTTAAGTTAATTTTCCTATTTCCTATTGATTTTCTATTTTCTTTTTTTTCAAAGATTTTATTTATTTATTTGACAGAGAGAGACAGAGCGAGAGAGGCAACACAAGCAGGGGGAGTGGGAGAGGGAGAAGCAGGCTTCCCGTGGAGCAGGGAGCCCAATGCGGGGCTCGATCCCAGGACCCTGAGATCATGACCTGGGCCGAAGGCAGAGGCTTAACGACTGAGCCACCCAGGCGCCCCTCTATTTTCTTTATTACACCATAACTATCACTCTGATGGTTATAATTTATTTATTTCTCCTGTTTTGATAACAGAAGGTAAATTATTTGCCACTATTTAGAATACATATGACAAATACCATTGTTATTTGCACACCATTAGTTCATTTTCTACTGCATTCAATCTTTGTTCATAAAGAAAGGAAAGACATAATTCATACTGTGCTAAATGTTAATAACATGGGAATTTATTTTAAAATATAAGAAATCTGGGGAACAGTTGCTTGAGGGAAATGGTACATTTCAGAAAGAGTATGGATAACATGTTAAAAAATAAGAAAGAAGTATTAAAGATGCATATTTTTTTTCTTAAAGATTTACTAATTTATTTTAGGGAGGGGGAGGCACAGAGGGAGAGGGAAAAAGAGAAGATGCACACATTTGTAATATTAAAATTTCTAATCATCATTAGAGTCAATGAAGAAACATAAGTTACCATGCATACATTAGAGTTTATTTGATATTATTTATGCCATCAGAAATGCATGCGTGCATTCATTCATTCACTCACTCATTCATTCAGTAATTAATGTATCTTCATGCACTACGTTTAAAGTCTGCACCATGGGCAATATAAACTTCTGTAGCACAAATTAAATTTGGTGGAAGTAATGAGCTACAATCTTCTCTGCTCATTCTAAATACTAAAAGGACTACAAAATCACATATATAAAAAGCTTAGAATGTAGGATCACCTGAAATGGGTAAAGGCAGAATTTTCATTGTTTCTTTCTCACAGAATCACTGATTATATCTTAAAACTTTTTTTTTTTAATTCAGATTTCCTCAGTTTTACTTGTGCTCGTTAGTGTGTCTGTGTCTGTGTCTATTTTTAACTCTTCACAGTTTTGTCACACTGCTGTTTTATATATCCACCACTACAGGCAAAACAGAATGTCATCAGCACGAGAATCCCTCCTGTTGTTTTATTGGAATCACATCCACCTTCCTTCCCCTGCCCTGTTCCTAACCCCTAATTTCCCTAGTTATATCATCGTCTTCAGAATGGTGATCTTTAAAAAATATTATATAAATTGAATCATATAATAGGTACCATTTTGGGACTAGCTTTTTAAACTCAGTTAAATCCCTAGAGATTCATCCAAGTTTTTGTTTATATCAGTAGTTTGTTCTTCCAATTTCTGAGCAATATTCTGTGATATATAAAGAAATGAAGTGTACTACGCTTTCTTTAATCATTCACCCATTGAAGGACATCTGTATTGGTTCTAGTTTGTGGTTGTGAACATTCATGTACAGGTTTTTGTGTGAACCTAAGTTTCCATTTCTCTGGGATAATATGAAGATAGAGTACAGTTTCTAGGTTTACAGTAATTTTATGTCTAGGCTTAAAAAATATCTGCCGAACAGGTTTCCAGAGTGGCAGTACTATTTGATATTTCCATTAGGAATGCTTGAATGATCTAGTCTCTTTGCGTCCTCACCAAGGTTTTGCAGTGTCATTATTCTTTATTTGGATATCTAATAGAAGTGTAGCAGTATTTCATTGTGGTTTTAATTTTCATTTCTATAATGGTGTACATTATTTTCATGTGATTATTTACCAATGGTATATCCTCAGTATAGCATGTTATATATTTTCCCATTTTTTAATTGGAGTGTTTTTTATTTTTTTTTTAATATTGAGTTTGAAGTCCTTTATATTTTCCATATATTACTCATTTGTCAGAAGTGATTAGGAAATATTTTCTCCCAGTCTCTACTTTACCTTTTCATCTTTTTCATAGGATCTGTTCTAGAGCAAAAATTTTTGGTTTTAATGATGTCGAATTTATCAATCTTTTCTTTTATGGATTATGCTTTTGATGTCTAGTCTATGAACTGTTTCCTAGCTTTAGAACAAAATATTCACCCTATATTCTAAAGGTTCTACTGTTTTGCATTTTGCATTGAAGTCTGTGAACCATATTGAGTCAGTTTTTGTATATGGTATGAAGTTTAGGTTAATGTTTATTTTATGGCTTACAGAAGTTAAATACTACCAAATTATTTGTTGAAAAAGCTAACTTCCACTGTTAAATTATTTCACACCTGGACCAAATATCATTTGGATATATCTGGAGGAGTCTATTTGGAGGTTTTCCATACTATTCTATTGATATGTGTCTGTCCCTATGTCAAAGGCAATCAAGAAGATTCTCTCCCTCTGCCCCTCCCTCGCCTCTCTCTCTAAAATAAATAATCCTTATAAATAATAAATAAATAAATAAATAATAAACAAAATCAATGTCTCAACATTTGTTTTATGAGCTGTAATTCAGATCCTGTTGTTTGATTGGGTTCAGATCTTATAGATTCTTGCTAATTTTCTGTCTAGCAGTTTTATCAGTCACTGAGTGGAAGGTGATGAAGTCCCTAACAAAATTGAAATAAAAAATATTTCTATTTCTATTTTTTAGAACGCTATAGGTTTTGCCTCAGGAATTTTGAGACTCTGTTGTTTATTTGGGGCATACTCATTTAAGATCATTATATTTTTTTCCAATGGAATGAACTTTTTTGTCATTATGAAATGACCTACTTAGTCTCTAGTCATTTTCTTTACTCTGTGATCTATCATATATTAACCTCACCTACTTTTGTAAAGTTTGCATTGTAAAACTTTCTTCATTCTTTTACTTTCAACTTACCCATGTTATTGAATTTGATGTAAGTTTTCTGTAAATGGTTTCTTGTCAGCTAATTAAAAAAAAAGCCTATTCTGACAATATCTGTCTCTTATTGCTGTATTTTACTATGTACATTTTTACATTTCAGGTAACTGTTAATATGTTAGAGCTTGATTCTGTCATTTTTATTATTAATTTTATGCTTCCCTTAGTCCTCATTCTTTTGTTTCTCACTGCCTTCCTATGGGTTACTTCGACATTTTTAGGATTACATCTTGATTTCTTTCTGGTGTTTGGGGGGCATATATCCCTATATAGTTTTATTAGTGATGCTCTGAGTATTAAAACATACATATATAAATTATCATATTCTACTGATATCAAGTTTCCATCACTTCAAATGAAGTGTGGAACCTTACTTCCTTTTAGGTGCCTTTACCTCTCCCACTTTTCTTTTTTTTTTCTTTTTTTTTTTTTAATTTTATTTATTTATTTGACAGAGAGAGACATAGTGAGAGCAGGAGGAACACAAGCAGGGGGACTGGGAGAGGAAGAAGCAGGCTTCCCGCAGAGCAGGGAGCCCGATGTGGGACTCGATCCCAGGACGCTGGGATCATGACCTGAGCCGAAGGCAGACGCTTAACGACTGAGCCACCCAGGTGCCCCCTCTCCCACTTTTAAATATCCTATCTCAAGGAACAAACGGTCATAAAGTATTTTTTAGCTCTATCATAAAATATGATTTCTACAACTCACAAGGTAAAGGTTGGCCTTTTTTATGTACTCATATTTCTGTTCTTTCTATTGTTTCTTTCTTTTATTTTTTTTGTTTCAAGATTCTTTATCATTTTTTTCTGTTTGAAGAACTTCCTTTTGCCAGTCATTTAGAGTATGGCCATCAGAAACAAATTCCTTTAGTGTTCCTTTGAATGAGAAAATCTTTAATTTCTCTTCATTCTAGAAAAACAGTTTCACCAGATACAGAACTTGCAGTAGTTAGTCAGCATTTAAAAAATGCCATGCTAAGTAGCATGGTCTCCGTGGTTTCAGAGGAGAAATCTCTTGTTCCTCAGATTGGAGTTCCCTTCTATGTAATGTCATTTTTCTCTTGTTGGTCTTAAGGTTTTCTCTTAGTCTTAGTTAAATATGTGTCTTGGCATGGATTTCTTCATTCTGCTTGAGGTTTTTTAGCTTTTTTAATCTATAGGTTTATATCTTTCTCCAAATTTGGGAGCTTTCTGCCATTATTTCTCTGAATGCTCTTTCAGAAACATTCTGCTTTTTTTCTGGGACATTGATGATACAAATATTGAATCTTTTGTTATTGTCCCACAAATCCCTTTGGCTCTATTAATATATTTTTTAAATATTTATTTATTTATTTATTTATTTATTTATTTATTTATTTAAAACAGAAAGCGAGAGAGATTGAGAACACAAGCAGTGGGAAGTGTAGAAGGAGAGGGAGAGGGAGAGGAAAACTCTGCACTGAGCAAGGAGCCCGATGTGGGACTTGATCCCAGGACCCTGGGATCATGACCTGCACCGAAGGCAGATGTTTAACCAAATGAGCCACCCAGGTGCCCTGGCTCTGTTAACATATTTTTTAAAAAACTATTTCTCTTTGATTGTTTTTCTTTGATTTTTAAGTTGGGTGAATTCTTTGGAGATGTTTTCAATTTTATTAATTCTATCCTATGTTATCTCCACCCTATTATTGAGCCCATCCATTGTTTGTTTGTTTTTTTTTTTCCTTTTTTTTTTTTAATTGGTTATTTTGTGTTTAAATTCCAGGATTACCAATTAGTTATTTTAACTTCTTTTTTCTTCCAAGTTTTTATTTAAATTCCAGTTAGTTAACATAGAGTATAATCTTAGTTTCAGGTGTAGGATTTAGTAATTCATCACTTAGATTCAACACCATGTTCATCACAAGTGCCTTCCTTAATACCCATCACCCATTTAACCTATCTCTCCTTCTACCTCCCCTCCAGCAACTCTCAGTTTGTTTTCTGTAGTTAATAGTCTATTTTATGGTATTCCTCTCTTTCTTTTTTTACTCCTATATTCATCTGTTTTGTTTCTTATATTCCACATATGAATGAAATTGTATGGTATCTGTCTTTCTTTGACTGACTTATTTCACTTAGCTTGATACTCTGTAGCTCCAACCATGTTGTTGCAGAAGGAAGATTTCATTCTTCTTTATGACTAATATTCCATTATATATATATATATATATATATATATATATATATATATATATATATAACAACAAACATCATTATCCATTTATCATTCAGTGGACATTTGGGGCTCTTTCCATAATTTGGCTATTACTGATAATGCTGCTAGAAACATCGGGGTGCATATATCCCTTCAAATCAATCCATTATCTTTGAAGAACATGGATGCAAAAATTCTCAACAAAATACTAGCAAATCAAATCCAACAGTATCATTCCCACAATCAAGTGGGATTTATTCCTGGGTTGCAAGGGTGGTTCAAATCAATAAACATGATACACCACATTTATTTTAACTACTATTGTGTTTTGTTTGTTTGTTTGTTTGTTTGTTTCATTAAAAAGTGAGAGAGCCTGAGCAGGGGGAGGGGCAGAGGAAGAGGGAGAATCAAGCTCCCTGCTAAGAAAGGAGCCTGATGTGGAATTCGATCCCAGGACCCTGGGATCATGACCTGAGCAGAAGGCAGACACTTAACCATCTGAGCCACCCAGGCGCCCCTTAACTACTGTTAAGTTCTTTAAATTTTTAATTTTAACTAGCAGTCTTTGTGTTTAGGTTTAATATGCAAACCTTAGCCTATTTTTTGGCCTGTGTTTTCAATGAAAATTTAATTTCAGAGGTTTGCATGGTTTGTCTCCTCCCTTCAGGCTCCCACTGGACATTTTGGTGCTGACTGAAAGAGCATAAGTTATTTTCCCAGATTGGCCCAACTGGAAGGGAAAGCTATTCTATGGTCTGTCGATTGAATAACACTGACCATGCCTGCCACTGATTAGGATGGAATGCCCCTTTGCAGTGTCCCCTGGCCACCATTTTTTTCTCCATGGAGGAAAGGAGTCTTAGGTCTGTGGGGACAAAGAGATATCATCGGCTTGACATTTGTTACAGTGTAATTTTTCTTGCCTGTGCCCCTAAGCTAGTCTGTGTTTTTTGGTTGAATAGAGTAGTCTCAGATCTAGCAAAAAGGCAAGCACTTCAACTGGCCACTTATTGTTAGCTGAGCTCCCTATTAATCCCCTGCCAGTGCTGATGGGATCAGCTGGTATTGTCAGTGAGACTCAGATTTGATCTGGGGAAAAAGAGCTGGGGAGAAAGTTGCTAGATTTGGAGTACATAATTCAAGCTTGATGGCCTTATTGTTTTGAGATAGTAAGACAACTTGCTCTCTTATTCTTCCAGCTACATTATCTCAAACCAGTTTCTTTCTTCTTTCCACTTTTCAGAGTTCTTCTTTAGCGTGTATTCTGTTATTTTTATGGTTTGGAGTTGTACACAGAAGAAAAGAGCAAGGAGATAGGAGTCTATAACATAATGTCTGGTCCAGAAATCCCAGTCATTTTTGAAAATACAAATCCCTAGGGACTTCCCCTATAGATTTGAATTAGCTATTCTATGCAGAGTGCCTTAGGAGAATCTGTATCTTTGACAAATGCCTAAGTTAAAGGGAAAATGATGAAGTTAGTAAAAGAAAAGTTAGTTTATGTTACGGTGTTTTATAGCAGAAAGAAAAATACAGAACTGAAGAGAGGTCAGTGTTTGAATAAGTTATGTAGCAAAGGACATTGTTTCCTGTAATAATTCCTGCCTGTCACACAAGGAACATCAAGGCTGTGTAATTCTTGTCTATTCACTTATTCAAGGAATAAGTACTTATAGGAGGCTTACATTTTTCTGACCATTATTCTACCACAAATCAGGACCTTAAAACAACACATTTATTCTCTCAGTGTTCTGGAGGCTAAAAGTCTGAAATCAAGATGTCAGCAAAGCCGTGCTCTCTGAAGGTTCTTGGTGAGAATCTGTTCCATGACTTTCTCTTACCTCCTTGTGTTGCCAACTGTGCTGGTATTCCTTGGCTTGTAGATACACCACCCCAATCTCTGCCATGGTGTTTTCCCTGTTCCTCTGTCTCTATCTCTTCTCTTAGAGAGATACCATTCATATTTAATTGGGGCCCACTCTAATGACCTCGTATTAACTTGATTACATCCTCAAAGAACTTCTTTTCAAATAAAGTCAAATTCACAGTTACCAGAGGTTAGGACTTCAACATATCTTTATGAGGGACACGATTTAACCCATAACAAAGAAATCTTACTCATAATGGAACATAGGTAATAATTAAAGTAGACTTCTGAAGTGGATTGTTATACTTAAAATACTGCAGAGGAATAAAAACCTTACCAACATATAATCCACACGTAGCCAGATTGTCTTTCAAAGAGAGTCATAAATAAATATTTTCTCAGGCAAATTAAAACCGAGTGAATTTTTCACCACAGACTTCCCTGTTTCTATATAAAAAAAAGGAATGGAGAAGGAGAAAGAGAAAGAATAAAGAGAGAGAAGGTAAAATTAAATCATATAAAAATGCTCAATCAAAACCAGAAAATACAAAAAAGAAAGGGGAGGGGTTATGTGGAGAAACAGAACACATGCAATGAATTAAAAAATAAATAAAAACATGGTAAGAACTAACCCAATTATATAAATATTCATTTTAAATGTGAAAATATAAAAATGTAAATGAAAGGACAGAGGTTATCAGCATGGACTAAAAAATAGACAAGAGCTAATTATGTTTTCTATAAGAAACCCACTTTATTTTTTATTTTTTTAAAATATTTTATTTATTTATTTAATTGACAGAGAGAGAGAGACAGCAAAAGAGGGAACACAAGCAGGGGGAGTGGGAGACGGAGAAGCAGGCCTCCCATCGAGCAGGGAGCCCGATGCAGGGCTTGACCCCAGGACCCTGGGATCATGACCTGAGCTGAAGGCAGATGCTTAACCACTGAGCCACCCAGGCACCCCAGAAACCCACTTTAAAAAGTCAGCTAAGTTAAAAATAAAGAAATATCTATCTATCTATCTATCTATCTATCTATCTATCTATCTATCTATATATCACGATAACACTATATACTATATCAAAATTAATCTCAGACAAAACAAACTTCAGAATGAGGGAGACTAGTGAAGAGTAACATTTTATAATGATAAAGGGGTCAATTCTTCAAGAAAACATAAAAGCCCTAAATCTATATCTACCTAACAACAATCAATATACACAACACAACAAATGACAGAACTGAGACTAGGAATAAACCACACTGTTATTTTTAGAGTTAAGACCCTTCTTTCAGTAATTGATAGATCAAGCAGGAAGAAAAATCAGTAAGAAAATAGTTACCCTGAACAGCACTATCAATAAACTTTATATGATTGGCATTTGTAGACTGTTCCATCCAACAACAGCAGAGCACATTCATCTCAGTACACATGGAACATTCATTAAGAGAATACATTAAGAGCCATAAATTACTCTTTGCAAATTTCAAGGAGAAATCATATACATTATGTCCTCAGACCTTAATAGAATTTGATATTATATATGTGTATATATATATATGGAAAATCTCCATATATTTCAATTAAATAGTACCTGGGTCAAATAAGTCTTTTTTTTTTTTATTAAAAGATTTTATTTATTTATTTGACAGAGAGAGAGATAGCGAGAGCAGGAACACAAGCAGGGGGAGTGGGAGAGCGAGAAGCAGGCTTCCTGCTGAGCAGGGAGCCCGATGTGGGACTCGATCCCAGGACCCTGGGATCATGACCTGAGCCGAAGGCAGATGCTTAACGACTGAGCCACCCAGGCGCCCTGGGTCAAATAAGTCTTAAGAGAAATTTAAAAATATCTTAAACTAGGAAGCACCTGGGTGGTTCAATCAGTTAAGTGTTGGACTCTTGATTTCTGCTCAGGTCATGATCTCAGGGGTATGAGATTAAGCCCAGCATGGGGGTGTGTGCTGAGCATGGAGTCTGCTTAAGATTCACTCTCTCCTTCTGCTTCTGCCCCTCCCCTCCCTGCTTGCATGCACTCACACTCTCTCTCTCTCACTCTCTCTCTCTAAACAATAAAAAATAAGTAAATAAAAATATCTTGAACTAAATGAAATTGAAAATATGATACAATTTATTATAAATTATGGGATTGAGTAAAAGCAAGAAAAAATAGAGTAGGTAAAGACATTCTTTGTTTTTGATATTTTTAATTTCCTTTTTAATTTTATTTATTATTTTTAGATATACAACATAGTAATTCAACATGTCTATATGTTATGCTATGCTATGCCAACCACAAGTTTAGGTACCATCTGTAACCATACAACACTATTACAATACCTCTGACTGTATTCCCTATGCCGTGCTTATTATTTTCATGACTTACTTATTCCATAACTGGAAGCTTATATCTCCAACTCATTTCACACATTTTTTCCGTCACCCATCCTCTGGCAACCATCAGTTTGTTCTCTGTATTTATAGGTCTGATTCTGTTTTATCTTGTTGTTGCTTATTCAATTGTTTTGTTTTTTAGGTTTCATATAAATGAAATCATATGGTGTTTGTCTTTCCTTTTTCTGACTTATTTTCCTTATCATAATGCCCTTTAGGTCCATTCATGTTGTCACAAATGGCAGGATCTCATCCCTAAATATTTTTTTTTTTTAAGATTTTATTTATTTATTTGAGACAGAGAGAATGAGAGACAGAGAGCATGAGAGGGAGGAGGGTCAGAGGGAGAAGCAGACTCCCTGCCGAGCAGGGAGCCCGATGCGGGACTCGATCCCGGGACTCCAGGATCATGACCTGAGCCAAAGGCAGTCGCCTAACCAACTGAGCCACCCAGGCGCCCCATCCCTAAATATTTTTTAAAGCATAATATCTAGTAGAAGACTTATATCTGAAATAATCCAATAATTTTTATAAATGAGCAGTTAAAGAATACACATAATTTTAAAAATAGGCCAAATATCTAAGTAAACACCACCCCAAAAAAGAAATACCACGGGCAAAAAACATACTCAAAATCTTCACTTTCAGTTGCATATTACAACAAAATGAGATACCACCAAAACTTATTTGAATCATTAAAATAAAATTTTAGAAAAAAAATGACGGTACTGATGGTGAGGATATAGATAAACTCATTGTTGGAGGAAATGTAAAATAGTGCAGCCACTTTGTAAGAGATTTTTCAAACTTTCTTCTAAAGTTAATCATAAGTTTCTCATAAGATCTAGTGTTCATACTCACAGGTATTTACCCAACTAATATCAAAACTATGTTGACACAAAAACAACCACAGAAAATATAAATATATATACATAGATTTACAGCAGCTATATTCATAATCACTCCAAACTGGAAGCAGCCAAGAGCTCCTTTAATATGTGAATGGGTATAGAAACAGAAACACATCTACACAATGGGATACCATTCAGCAACTAAAAGGAAAGAGCTATTAGGCAAACAATTATATTGAGTCTTCAATGTATATTGCTAAGTAAAAGATGCTAGTCTGATAAGACAACATTATTTATAATTCTATTTATATAATATTCTGGAAGAGCCAAAGCTATAGAAAGTGTAAAGCAATCAGTGCTTGCTAGGGGTTGGAGACAGGGGATTTGAATAAATGAAGCACCAGGAACCTATAAGGCACTGAAAGAATTCTATATTATTCTGTATGATTCTTTAATGGTGGATATATGACACTTTACTGTGGCAAAACCCATAGCACTGCACAACACAAAGAGTGGACTTTAATAAATGTAAATTAAAAAAATCATTGAGGAATGCAAGATGATACAGCCATTTTTCAAAGACATTTTGGATGTTTCTTACAAAACTAATCAGTTGCACTCCTTGATATTTATTCAAACTTATGAATTAAACTTATGCCCACACAAAAATCTGAACATTTGTTCATACTAGTTTTATTCATGTTGTCAATACTTGAAAGCAACCAAGATGTCTTTCCATATGTGAATAAATGAGCAAAGTGTTATATCCAAACAATGGAATATTATTCAGTACTAAAGAAATGAACTATCAAACTGTGAAAATATATGGAGGAACATTAAATGCATATTGCTAAGTGAATGAAGCCAATCTGAAAAGGGTACATATGACATGATGCAACTCTATGATATTGTGGAAGGAACAAAACTATAGAGACAGTAAAAAGATCAGTGGTTGCCAAGATTTGGTGAGAAAGATGGACAGATATGCATCCACATAGGATCTTTAGGGTAGTGAAACTGTTCTGTATGATCCTATAATGGTGAATATATGCCATCATGCATTTGCCAAATACACGGAATAGACACTATGTAGATTATGTAATGTAACTTAAACTATGTAAACTATGAACTTCAGGTGATAATGTGTCAATATACATTCACCCACTGAAACAAATGAATAATTCTGGTGCTCAATATTAACAGTGAGGGTAGATGTTCATGTGTGCACGTAGAAGTTATCTGCAAACTATGTAATCTCCTTAATTTTTTTTTTCTGTGAACCTGAAACTGCTCTAAAATAAAAAAAAAGTCTCTTTAAAAAAATTCACTGGGGAATGCCATAAAAAAGGCAGCATGTGTCAAAAAAGAAAAAAAAAAAAAAATCTCCCTGAAGGGTATGGAGAAAGATATTGATCTAAGAAACTGGAAATGAGTGGAATCTGAAATACTAAACCAAAAGGGAACTGCACATAAACATTGCATGATAGTTAATAAACTTTCATCTCCTGGGTACAGGTCAACAATTTTGATTCTGTTATACATAATACTGCAATTAATCAAGTAAGTAAAAAGATGGTTGATGGTGGAAGCGAGATTTCTCATTCCTGGAGTGGGAGTTTATAGATAAGCAAGAAGAGGAGGCTAGGATTATCCATGCGATAATGGATTACTAGAGTTGGAGATCTCAGCATGAATGCATGGTTAGCTTAATACAGACACAAATGATTACATATAGAAATATTTATAGACATGTAGATATACACAGGTAGGTAGCACATATATTTTCTTTCTCGCTCTGCTGAGGGAGCATAGAAGCACCAACACCCAGTAGCGAGGAGCACACCCATCATCCAGATCTTGGTTTCTAATACATTCTTCAATAGAAGGAGCCAGTTGATAATATGAACCCTTGTTTTGTTGTGACAAAAAGAGCACTTTCTATCTGGATTCCCATTAAAAATACATTTCCCAATCTAATCATGAGAAAAACCATAAACAAATCCGAGTTGTGGGATTTGCTACAAAATTTCTGACTGGTACTTCTCAAAATTAATGATGCCATCAAAAACCAGGAAGTCCTTGGGGAGCCTGGGTGGCTCAGTCATTAAGTGTCTGCCTTCGGCTCAGGTCATGATCTCAGGGTCCTGGGATCGAGCCCCGCATCGGACTCCCTGCTCGGCAGGAAGCCTGCTTCTCCCTCACTCACTCCCCCTGCTTGTGTTCCCTCTCTCTCTGTGTCTCTCTCTGTCAAATAAATAAATTAAAAATCTTAAAACAACAACAACAAACAAGGAAATCCAAAAATTTTCACAATCAAGAGCTGCTTAAGAAGACATGATGGGTAAATATATTTTGGTATACTGGATGAGATCCCAAAACAGGAAAAAGACAATAAGCAACAAAGAAAATCAGAATAAATTATAGAATTTAGTTAATAATAATGTATGAATAAGAGTTAATTATATCTTAATAACCTAAAATGTTAATCCTAGGGAAACTGGGTGAGGGATATATGGGAATCTGTACTATCTTCAAAATTTTCTAAAAATATAAAAATGTTCTGAAATCTTTATGTTAAAGAATTTATTTCAATTATAACATGGAGAATGAATTAGACCACAGATGAAGAGACAAAAGTTAAAAGACTCTTATAATAATCCATGGACCAGATGTTTGTGGTTTCTCCTGGGAATATACCAATAAGGATGGAAAATGGCAAACATCTTCCAGAAATATTTAGGAATTACAGTAAAAATGACTAGTTATTGATTTGGGTACAGTGTCAAGGAGTTAAGTGTTACACACAGATTTGGTGACTGAATGAATATTGGTGGCATTTATGTTTTAGTTGGGGTTTGATAAATCTTGAAAAATGATCTTTTAAAAACTGCATTCAAATGGTTGCCTTAACATTATGCAAGTTAAGGCAGACAACAGATTAATGTACTTGGCCAAGGTCTTTGGTTTTATAGTGTGTTTACAATAGATTAACCTCTGTCATGAACATGTTCAGATGATCCAAAATTGACATATTCAATTTTCCCTCACTGAGATGGTTAGCATATTTTAAAATTGCTTTCCCATACAAACTCGCATACATGGTTTCAATGTTTGAAACTTCTAGATAAAGATAAATAAAAAATTCAAATGGAATACAAAATTATTTTAATGTGTCTTAGAGACTCTGAGTATTCTTTCTGGATCTTATATGAGATAATTACAATAAATAATTGAAATGTTAAGCGATTCTACCTTCCCTCAAGTATAATGTTATATGTAGAAAAGATGAGGGGGGTAAATAAGACTGAGACTTTTCTTCCCTATATAGAGTAAGGGCACATGCCCCCTGCTACAGATTTAATAAATTCAGTGAATGCTATTTTTTAGTTTTATATATTGATCTTGTTTAAGAAAAAAAAAATGTCCTGAATAACATCAGATTTCATAGACATAAGGTGCATTTTCTGACCCAAACAAAAGCATCAAAACTCAATAGAAGATTATTTTATTGACTCAGTTAGTTATTTGAATCTCAAATAATGCCTCCAAATTATCTTTTGTCATAATAGACATTTCTGGCACAGAACTAGTAAAAGTGCACTGATGATATGATGGAAAAAATAAAACCTTCCTTCAATTAAAAAAAGAAAAAGCTATAAAGCTGATAATATCATTAAAGGCATGACTCTCATTTCCTGAGTTTTTAAAACTATTTTTGTTATCAGTTTTAGTGAAATGGATACATCAACAGTGCCACACAGATAATTTATATGTCATGATTCTTTGACAATAGCTGGACTTGCAGATGTGTTTCTTGATAACAGTACATTTTCGTTTTAGAGAGTGATAAGCTCCCTCTTGTAAAGCTGATGTCAGCAAACCTGACCGGTTTGATCTTCATAAGGTTATGCTTTGAAAATTAATGGGACAGCTACCTATAAAATCAAAATCAATTTACTATTTTCTACAGTGGGACAAAAATGAATTGTCCAATATAAAGTGTGGAATGCTATAAAGGCTGCAATCTCATCTCACTATTCTTATGTGTTGTTTTTTTTAATAAACTGCTCATGCTTTTTTCTTGCAGTTTATGACATCAAAGGGACTCTTCTGTAAAATTACAGCAATAAATTTCACCTTATGCTGGACAGATTTTATTTCTTTTCTCTCTGTCATCTTGTTTTGCAAATAATCAAGACATGACAAAATTGATTAAAAATTTATCTTTTCTTCATCAAATAAAATAACTGCTTTACTTAGTTAAAAAAAATGGCAGTGTAAAAGCAGAACTAAGTTTAGACTAAGCTGCTACTATCTAACACCACTCAAAGAGACGAGTGATATCCAGGTAAACCAAAATAGTTGCCTTTATGATCACTGAATACTTAATTCCTCGGAGTCCAAGATAAAGTGGATTTCTTTATTACCACTGGCATTTGGCAAAAGTTGTTAATCAGTTATAAAAAAATGCATTGTTTACTACCATCTGCTGCCACATCTGTTTTACAAATACATGGCTCCAAAGAGGAGATTATATATAGGTTGAATATAGAACAGATACTTCTAAGTGTTTCTGCTCTTAAACAGCTTATCAGAGATAAGACATTCAAGTAGTGGCATTTTTAATGTAATTTAATATAGTAGGTGACAAATATATAAATGGTTTGACTTCAAATATGATGGATTTAGGTCTACATTGCCACATTGAACAATTAATTCAATTCAGCTCAGTGGGTTGACGTTATGTGGCTCCTTACTATGTAAACATCTCTCCTGAACCAGAAAATCTTATGCAAAAATATAAACATGCATGTGAAAGAAAAATCTCTGTCCAAAGGCATGTTACATAATATAGGTTTTCCAAATATAAGATATATAGACAAAAGATTTTAGAATGCAGATGAAGTGATTATTTTGATTGAAATAGTCACGGAAGCTTAAAGCAAAATGTTTTATTTTAAAGCTAAGATTTTAATCATTTTACATGATGGATGAACCAAAGCACAGTGACTGAGTTCTATTCCAAAAATGACACATGGTTTACTTTTTTTAGAGTATAGGTGTTTGAACAAAATAATTATTATTTAAAATGCAAATATATAGCTTTGATTAAAATGATGGAAGCCCTTAGAATTTGAGTTTAGTTTTATACTTGAGAGCCAAAGAAACTGCAGTCCTATAGACATATTCTGACAACAGGGGTGCCTGGATGGCTCAGTCAGTTGTGTCTGCCTTCTGCTCAGGTCATGATCCTAGGGTCCTGGGATCCAGTCCCACGTCGGGCTCCAGCCCCACGTCAGGCTCCCTGCTCAGTGCAGAGTCTGCCTCACCCTCTCCCTTTACCCCTCCCCCTGCTTGTGTTCTTTCTGTCTCGCTCTCTCAAATAAATAAAATCTTTAAAAAAATATTCTGACAACAATAACTACTATGAAATTAGTTATTGTGTCAAATATTTTATCAACTACCTTATGTATCATGTCATTTAATATTTAATAAACTCTTATGGAGCAGGGATAATTAGTTTATGTTGTAGACCAGAAATCTGAGGTTTAGAGAGTTTATGTAGCTGATGAACCATCAATAAGCTAGAAGCCAGGGCTTTAACTCTATTTTATCCAAAGGAGGAACACCAAATACTACCCCATGGTTCAGGAAAAAAAAACATGTTTTATGTGTATGTTATGTGTTTGATAGTTTGGAAGATGTAGAAAGTGGAAGTTTGGAAACTGGCTAGGAAGAGATGATAATATTTAAGGGACCATCTGATAACAAATTGAATTAGAAATTTTCAGTGATATATTGGTTAACACCTTAAAAACAAGTGAATTTCTGTCTGACAAACAATATCAGATACATTGTGTTTTTAGTACTACTGTTTCAAACAGATGCCAAACAGAAGATAAGTAAGCGAAAATTATATTATAAAGTTAGAAAATTAGTTAGAAAGTTACACAAGGTGGCTCAGTCATTAAGCATCTGCCTTTGGCTCAGGTCGTGATCCCAGGGTCCTGGGATTGAGCCCATCGGGCTCCCTGCTCATCAAAACAACTGACGGCCAAATTGGGCACACACATGATTTTTGTTTCCTTATTTACACTTTACCCAACCAAGTTTTATGTTTGTTACTTGTGTTTCATGTGACAATTCTTTTATTCAGCAACAATTTCCATTGAAAATCATTTTTATTGATATTATCTTTGTAGATGTTATTCTATATGTAGATACTGAAGATATAATAGTTAACAAAATAGAAAAGTGATTCCTGTTCATAGAGATATTCCATTCTAATACTATCATTGGGACGCTCATGCACTTATTTATATTACACAATTAAAATTTTATCCTCATTCTTCACTAAGTAAATAAGAATCCCTTCCACTTTGGTATGATTTCACATTGTAATTACTAATTGTTGACACTAAATGGGAAATAACTAAAAACAAATTCTTTCTATATTCTAGCAAACATCCTCTGAACACTGAGGAAGATCATATATAGCATCAACTATAATGCTGCATGTATGTTAAGTGGCATCTCTTTCCTTCATCCAGTTACAAAAAGAGTCAGTAAGATTTAGACCACTGATAGCTAAGTGAGAACAAAGAATGGATGGCAGTGGTATCAGTCTCCAATGTCTCTTCCTTTCAAGGCATTAATATAAATTATTGCTATAATCTTTGCAATCTTTTTCAAGAAGATTATGTATAAAGATAAATATAATATAGAATTAATGTCTTCTCTTAAAACAGCACCTAGCGGTGATAGGTCTCTCTTCCTTTTGACTACTTCTCCTGTTACATAGTGATGTAAGATTTAGTCACAAAACATTTAAATACGGAGTTTGCAATATAGCAGCCCCAACCTGGACTGAGATTCTTCTTTTTGTTTTTCTGGAAGAAGGAAACCTACTTTGAATATTAATTTTCTCTAAAGGCTTTAGGCCAAAGATGTTACAATTAAAATAATAATTTATCTCTCATGCACCCTTTTCCTTCCTAAGACCCAGAGGAAAATAGGGAAATGTTTATTATTGTTTACTACTTGAAAGATAATTTAGTACAAATGAATAAAAATAAAATATTTCTATACCAGATCGTGATGACCACTCAATATTTAACCATGCATTTTAATGAAATGAAACATAGTTAATATTTGCAAAGAAAAATATCATAATGATATTCTGTATGGAAATTTTCATTCAGAGGATGACACCTACTTTATATTTTTCTTATCCTTCATAATTAAAGAGTAACAAAAAATTCTAAGAAATCCCTTCGAACAGCCACATGTAGAAGAATGAGACTGGACCATTTTTGTACACCATATACAAAGATAAACTCAAAGTGGATGAAAGACCTAAATGTGAGACAGGAATCCATCAAAATCCTAGAGGAGAACACAGGCAGTAATTTCTTCAACCTCAGCCACAGCAACTTCTTGTTAGGCACGTCTCCAAAGGTAAGGGAAACAAAAGCAAAAATAAACTATTGAGACTTTATCAAGATAAAAAGCTTTTATTATTTGCACAGAAAAGGCAATAGTCAACCAAACTAAAAGGCAACCTACAGAATTGGAGAAGGTATTTGCAAATGTTTTATCAGATCAAGGGCTAGTATCCAAGATCTATAAAGAACTTATCAAATTCAACACCTCCCAAAAAAATGAATCCAGTCAAGAAATGGGCAGAAGACATGAACAAACATCTCTCCAAAGAAGACACACAAATAGCCAATAGAGTCATGAAAAAATGCTCCATATTACTAGACATCAGGGAAATACAAATCAAAACCACAATGAGATACCACCTCACACCAGTCAGAATGGCTAAAATTAACACGTCGGGAATTGGCGAGAATGCAGAGAAAGAGAAGCCTTTTTACATTGTAGGTGGGAATGCAAGCTGGTACAGCCACTTTGGAAAAGGGTATGGAGGTTCCTCAAGAATTTAAAAATAGAGCTACCCTATGACCCAGCAATTACACTATTAGGTATTTACCTCAAAGATACAAATGTAGTGATCGGAGGGGCACCTGCACCCCAATGTTTATAGCAGCAATGTCCACAATAGCTAAACTGTGGCAAGACCATTGACAGAGGAATGGATGAAGAAGATGTGATATATATATATATATAATATATATTATATATATAATATATATACCATATATATGTAAATTTATATTTAATATATATAATAATATATAATATATAATAAAATATATACATATATAATATATACATATATATGTATATATTGCATATATGTGTAAATATGTGTGTGTGTATGTGTGTGTGTATAATCGAATATTACTCAGCCATCAGAAAGGATGAAATCTTACCATTTACATTGATGTGGATGTAACTGGAGGGTATTATGCTAAGCAAAAAAAGCCAATCAGAGAAATACAATTATCATGTGGTTTCACTCATATCTGAAATATAAGAAACAGCACAGAGGATCATAGGGGAAGGGAGGGAAAACTGAATGGATAGTCATCAGAGAGGAAGACAAACCATGAGAGACTCTTAACTATAGGAAACAAACTGAGGGTTGCTGGAGCGGAAGTGGGTGGAGGATGGGGTAACTGGGTGATGGGCATTAAAGAGGGCATGTGATGTGTTGAGCACTGGGTGTTATATGCAATTGATGATTAATGAACACTACATCTGGAACTAATGATGTACTATATGTTGGCTATCTGAATTAAAAGAAATCTCTTCAAAAACTACATACTTTGTTTTTAAGTTTAAAAAATCTTATTTAACAATAGGGAAAACTTTTTAAGCCTATTCTAAAGAAAACTGTATTTCATAATTTGATAGGTAATATCAAAATCTATTAGTGAAAAAAGGCTATACAATAAGAGGGATGCTTTTATTTTTATTATTATTTTATACAAAATGTTTCAGGCATGAAGAATACTAGATGATAAGAAAAAGCTATAAGGATGCATCACTGAAAAGAAAGACAGAAGGAGAACAACAAAAATCCTCCTTATCTATACATAATTAATGGCCAAGCTGTTGTAGCCTACTGTTCCTGATAAAAGAAGAGGTCATTTGTGTACATATTTTCTGACAGAATGAGGACATTCATGTTATCCCTGATTAGTTGAATAATGTCCTGTGGCGTTTTCTCCATTGATGCAACTTAGCAATGACAACCTCATTTGCTGTTCATCCTGACCTTCCTTCTTTCCTCTTACTACACCCCTCCTCTAACAGACTTAAAGCTATCAGTATGCTCCTAGCTCTAAAAATAAAATACAGTTGTTTGTTGTTTTTTTTTTTCCTGGCTTACAATACAAAAATGAGGACATTCTCATTAACATTCCCATATACATTTTGTTTTTAAAGCATGTGCTTTTCTTAAAAAGAAAGAAAGAAAGAAAAAGAAAGAAAAAGAAAGAAGAAAGAAAGAAAGAAAGAAAGAAAGAAAGAAAGAAAGAAAGAAAGAAGAAAGAAGAAAAAAAAGTTACTAATTCTTTTTTTTTAAGTCATGAATTCTTATAAAAATTACCCACATGGTTAAGGTATTAGTTTGGATGAAGTTTAATTGATATGTATTGTCTTTTTGGTAATAGCCATTCTGACAGATGTAAGTAATATCTCATTGTGGTTTTGCTTTGCATTTCCCTGATGATGAGTGATGTTGAGCATTGTTTCAATGTGCTTGTTGGCCATCTATTATGTCTTCTTTGGGAAAATGTCTATTCAGATCCTCTGCCCATTTTTTTTAATTGGATTGTTTATTTTCCATTGAGTTGTATGAGTTATTTATATATTTTGAATATTAACACCTTATCAGATATATGATTAGTAATGTCTTCTCCCATTCAGTCTTTTCATTTTAATGATGGTTTCTTTCTGTTGGAGGAGATAATTGAAACAACATGACTGACCCTGGGTGATGGAGGCTCCTCATCACCTTCCTTGTCCTTGGAATGTGTGTTCTGCTTGCCTTTCTTGCTCTCAGAGTCTGCTCCAATGACATAGGTGTTGCATGTTATAACACACTGAACCAGTTAAAGCCTCTATATAAAATTCCAAGATTTGGCAGGCATGTAGGGGGATCCATTTCTCTTGCTGCTGCTCAAGACAAACCTCATATGTTAGTTACCTTTGCTTATTAAAGCTGCCAACTACCAATCTGGAGTGGCTTGCCTCTTTCTTAAATCTCTCCTTTCCTTCCTCATATGGGGGACCATTTCAGATTACTCCTTTAAATCTCTGGAAAGGATTGCAAACCAACAAGTTTTCTGTGCAGAAGTTTTTTAGTTTGATGTAATCACATTTGTTTATTTTTGCTTTTGTTTCCCTTGCCTTTGGAGTCAGATCTAGAAAAACATTGCTAATATTTTGTCTCAAGGATTTAAATATCTCACTCCATTCTGTATTTCTTTGTATGGTTTCTGATTTGCAACTGGATGTGATTCTTACCTTTTTTTCCTCTATAGGTAAGCTGTTTCCCCATCCTATTGCCTTTTCAGGAATTTTCTTTATTCAACTTCTGTAATTTGAAAATAATATACCTATTTTGCTTAGTGTTCTCTGAGCTTCCTGAATATATGGTGTGATGTCTGACATTAAGTTGGGGGAAAATCTCAGTCATTAGCATTTAAATATTTCTTCAATTCTTTTCACTCTTCTCCCTCTGTTATTCACATTACATGTATGTTATACCTTTTATAGTTGTCCCACAGTCCTTGTTCTTACAATCATGTTCTACGTTTTCAATCTTTGCTCTTTGTTTTTGTAGTTTTGGAGGTTTCTATTGAGATGTCTTCAATCTCAGACATTATTTCCTCAGGTGTACCCAGTCAACTAATAAGCATGCCAAAAGCATTCATTTCTGTTATACTGATCTTTGTAGCATTACTTTTTAAAAAAAAAATTTCTTATGATTTCCATCACCCTGCTTAAAATGTCCATATGTTTTTGCCTGTTGTCTATCCATTAGACCCTTGGCATATTAATTATACTCAGTTTGATAATTCCAATATTCCTCTCATGTCTGTTCTGATGTCCTCTCTGTATTCAAAGGGTGTTTTTCGCCTTTTCTTATGAATTGGATTTTTTTCTGATAGGAAGACACGATACACCAAGTAGAAGGAATTGCTGTAAGTGGGACTTTAGTAATGTGTGGTAAAGTGTGGGGGTTAGAGAATACATTCTATAGTACTATGCCTAGGTCTCAGTCTTTTACTGACTATTCCTCTAGACTATGAATTTCATAAGTATTTCTCAGTCTTTTTTTTTTTCCTCCCCTAGATGGCTAGAGTAGGCTGGAATTGGTTATTTTCAAGGTCCCAAGTGAAACTAGAGATGACTTGAGTTGGGTATTTCACTTCCCCAGATCAGTTAGGCTCTAATAATATGCCGGCTGGTTAGATTCTGTTTAAAAAGTTCCTCCTGAAGGGGAGCAGAGCAAGAGGGCAGAGGTATAGGAGACCTGGATTTCATCTGGTCCCAGGAATTCAGCTGGATAGGGATCAAACCATTCTGAACACCTACAAACTCAATAGGAGATCGAAGAAAAGAATAACAACAACTCTGAACAGAAAAGCAACCACTTTCTGGAAGGTAGGACGTGTGGAGAAGTGAATCCAAGGAGATATACGGGAGGATAGACGGTGGGGGAGGGGGCCTCCATTGGCTCCTTCCAGCAAGTGATAGAGCAGCAGAGCACAAAATCAGAAATATTAGAAGTCTGCTCTGCTGAGGGACGTTGCTCCAGTGGCTAAGCGAGGGGCAGAACCCTAGCTGGGACAGTGTGGTCTTAGGACCCTCAGGGTCAAAGAAAGCCCGGGGGTGCCTCAGTGCAGCAGAGCTCCCAGGTATCGGAGTGAAGCAGCCAACTGCAGAGACAGAGCCGAGGAGTGGGCTTTCAGCTTGGGATTGCCATAAACTGTGATCCACGGCACAGCTGGGCCACTGCTCCTCCAGCAGGGACCCAGCAAGTGGCAGATCCAGGGAAACTCCCCTTCCTTCCCTGGGAGAAGTGGCGGGGGAGCGCACCACAGGGATCTGCTGGGTTTGGAGACTCCACACAGGGTCATGTGCCAGAGGTAAGAAATGCTGGTCACAGGCCAGGTGAGCATGGAATGCGGCCAGAGAATGGGGAGATGGGAATGACTGACTGAGGGTCAGTCTGGGGTCGCACTGAGGAGTGGGCCCTGAGTTCTCCACTCCTCTGGGGCGTAGATCAGGAGGCCACCATTTTCACTCTCGTCCTCCAAAGCTGTACGGAAAGCTTGCAGGGAACAAAAGCCCCTGAGAGCAAACCTAAGCAGATTACTTAGCCCGAGCGGGGGGGGGGGGGGGGGGGGGGGGAGGGCGGAGCAAATCTGCCTCCGGCAAAGATATTTGGGAACCACTGCAACAGACCCCTCCCCCAGAAGATCAGCAAGAACAGCCAACCAAGACCAAGTTTACTGATCAATGAGAATGGCAGAACTCCAGCGCTAGGGGAATACTGCACATAGAATTCATGGCTTTTTACCATGATTCTTTAGTCGTTCAAATTTAATATCTTTTAACTGTCTTTTCTTTTTCTTTCTTTTTTTTTTTTTTTGAATTTTCCTTTTTCCCTTTTCCAACAAACATCTTATCAATTCTTTTTTTTAAAAAAATATTTTTTATTTTACATTTTTAGAGCCATATTCTAACCCTTCATAGTAGTTACCCTTATTTTTGGTATATATATATAAGTCGTTCTCTCTTTAAAATTTTAAGATACAGTTTTTTCTAACAGATCAAAATATACCCTAAATCTCTACTGTATGGCTTTGTTCTAGTCTCCTGCCTGATCACATTCTCTCCCGTTTTATTTTTCTTTTTTTTTTTTAAATCCTCTTCTTTTTTCAACCAACTTCTTATCAATTCGTTTTATAAAATCTTTTATAATTTTCATCTTTACAGTCATATCCCATCCCTTCATTGTATTAACCCTTATTTTTGTACATATATAAGTTTGTCTTTCTTTAAAATTTTGAGAAGCACTTTCTTCTCACAGACCAAAATACGTCCAAAATCTAGGGTGTGGCACTGATCTATGCACCAGCCTGATCATATTTAATCATATTCTGTTTTTTTTGTTTTTGTTTGTTTGTTTGTTTTTATCTTTTTTTATTTTTTTTCTTTTTTCTTTCTCTCCCTTTCTTTTCCCCCAGTTTCAGGTCTCTTCTGATTTGTTTAGTGTATATTTTTCTGGGGTCATTGTTACCCTGTTAGCAGTTTGTTCTCTCATTCATCTATTGTCCTGTGGACAAAATGACAAGATGGAAAAATCACCTCAAAAAAAAAAAAAAAAAAAGAACAAGAGGCAGTACCAACTGCCAGGGACCTAATCAATGTGGACATTAATAAGATGTCAGAAATAGAATTCAGAATGACGATTTTAAATATACTAGCTGGATTTGAAAAAAAGCATGGAAGATGCAATAAAAAATGGAGGCTCTAACTGCTAGGATAAATGAGGAAGAGGGGAGAATTAGCAATATAGAAGACCAAATGATGGAAAATAAAGAAGCTGAGAAAAAGAGACATAAACAACTACGGGATCATGAGGGCAGAGTTCAAGAGATAAGTGATACCATAAGACAAAACACTATTAGAATAATTGGGATCCCAGAAGAAGAAGAAAGAGAGAGAGGCACAGAAGGTACATTGGAGGAAATTATAGAAGAGACGTTCCCTAATTTGGGAAGGAAACAAGCGTCAAAATCTAAGAGACACAGAGATCCCCCCTCAAAATCAATAAAAAGAGGTCAACACCCTGTCATCTAATAGTAAAACTTATGAGTCTCAGAGACAAAGGGAAAATCCTGAAAGCAGCTCAGGATAAGAGATCTGTTATGTACAGTGGTAGGAACATTAGATTGGCAACAGACCTATCCACAGAGATCTGGAAGGCCAGAAAATACTGGCATGATATATTCAGAGCACTAAATGAGACAAATATGCAGCCAAGAAGACTCTATCCAGCGAGGCTATCATTGAAAACAGAAGGAGAGATAAAAAGCTTCCAGGACAAACAAAAACTAAAGGAATTTGCAAACACAAAACCAGCCCTACAAGAAATATTGAAAGGGGTCCTCTAAGCAAAGAGAGACCCTAAAAGCGACATAGACCAGAAAGGAACACCGACAATATACAGTAACAGTCACCTTACAGGCAATACAGTGGCACTAAATTCATATATTTCAATTGTTACCCTGAATGTAAATGGGCTAAATGCCTCAATCAAAAGACACAGGGTATCAGATTGGATTAAAAACCAAGACCCATCTATATGCTGTCTTCAAGGGACTCATTTTAGACCCAAAGACACCTCCAAATTGAAAGTGAGGGGGTTGAAAACCATTTACCCTGCTAATGGACACCAAAAGAAAGCTGGGGTGGCAATCCTTATATCAGACAAATTAGATTTTAAACCAAAGATTAAAATAAGAGATGAGGAAGGACACTATATCATACTTAAAGGGTCTATCCAACAAGAAGATCTAACAATTCTAAATATCTATGCCCCTAACATGGGAGCAGCCAATTATATAAGGTGGTTAATAACAAAAGCAAAGAAACACATCAACAGCAATACAGTAATAATGGGGGATTTTAACAGCCCCCTCACCGAAATGGACAGATCATCTAAGCAAAAGATCAACAAGGAAATAAAGACATTAACTGACACACTGGACCAAATGGACTTCACAGATAGATTCAGAACAATCCATGCCAAAGCAACAGAATACACATTCTTCTCTAGTGCCCATGGAACATTCTCCAGAGTAGATCACATCCTAGGTCACAAATCAGGTCTCAACTGGTACCAGAAGATTGGGATCACTCCCTGCATATTTTCAGACCACAATGCTTTGAAACTAGAACTCAATCACAAGAGGAAAGTCGGAAAGAACTCAAATACATGGAAGCTAAAGAGCATCCTACTAAAGAATGAGTGGGTCAACCAGGAAATTAAAGAAGAATTTAAAAATTTCATGGAAACAAATGAAAATGAAAAAAACAACTCTTCAAAATCTTTGGGATACAGCATAGGCAGTCCTGAGGGGAAAGTATATAGCAATACAAGCCTTTCTCAAGAAACAAGAAATGTCTCAAACACACAACCTAACCCTACACCTAATGGAGCTGGAGAAAGAACAGGCAAGTAAAGCATAAACCCAGCAGGAGAAGAGAAAAAATAAAGATCAGAGCAGAAATCAATGAAATAGAAACCAAAAGAACCGTTGAACAGATCAACAAAACTAGGAGCTGGTTCTTTGAAAGAATTAACAAGCTTGATAAACCCCTGGCCAGACTTATCAAAAAGAAAAGAGAAATGACCCAAATAAATAAAATCCTGAATGAAAGAGGAGAGATCACAACCAACAGCAAAGAAATACAGTTATAAGAACATACTATGAGCAGCTATATGCCAGCAAATTAGATAATCTGGAAGAAATGGATGCATTCCTAGAGATGTATAAACTACCAAAACTGAACCAGGAAGAAAGAGAAAACATGAACAGACCTATAACCACTAAGGAAATTGAAGCAGTCATCAAAAATCTCCCAATAAACAAAAGCCCAGGGCCAGATGACTTCCCAGGGGAATTCTACCAAATATTTAAAGAAGAATTAGTACCTATTCTTCTGAAACTGTTCCAAAAAATAGAAATGGAAGGAAAACTTCCAAACTCATTTTATGAGGCCACCATCACCTTGATCGCAAAACCGAAGACCCCATCAAAAAGGAGAATTACAGACCAATATCCCTGATAAACATGGATGCAAAAATTCTCACCAAAATACTAGCCAAGAGGATCCAACATTACATTAAAAGGATTATTCCCCATGACCAAGTGGGATTTATCCATGTGCTGCAAGGTTGGTTCAACATCCACAAATCAATCAATATGATACAATACATGAATAAAAGAAAGAACAAGAACCATATGATCCTCTCAAGAGATGCAGAAAAAGCATTTGACAAAGTACAGCATCCTTTCTTGATCAAAACTCTTCAGAGTATAGGAATAGAGGGTACATACCTCAATATCATAAAAGCCATCTATGAAAAACCCACAGCAAATATCATTCTCAATGGGGAAAAACTGAGAGCTTTCCCCCTAATGTCAGGAACACAGCAGGGGTGTCCACTATCACCACTGCTATTCAACATAGTATTAGAAGTCCTAACCACAGCAATCAGACAATAAAAAGAAATAAAAAGCCTCCAAATTGGCAAAAAAGTAGAACTCTCACTCTTTGCAGATGATATGATACTTTATGTGGAAAACCCAAAAGACTCCACCCCAAAACTGCTAGAACTCATACAGGAATTCAGTCAAGTGGCAGGATATAAAACCAATGCACAGAAATCAGTGGCATTTCTATACACCAACAACAAGACAGAAGAAAGAGAAATTGAGGAGTTGATCCTATTTACAATTGCACCCAAAACCATAAGATACCTAGGAATAAATCTAACCAAAGAGGCAAAGGATCTGTACTCAGAAAACTGTAAAATAAAATGAAAGAAATTGAGGAAGTCACAAAGAAATGGAAAAACGTTCCATGCTCATGGATTGGAAGAACAAATATTGTGAAGATGTCAATGCTACCTTGAGCAATCTACACATTCAATGCAATCCCCAACAAAATATCATCAACTTTTTTCAAAGAAATGGAACAAATAATCCTAAATTTTGTACAGAACCAGAAAAGACCCTGAAGAGTCAGAGGAATGTTGAAAAAGAAAAGCAAAGCTGGTGGCATCACAATTCTGGACTTCCAGCTCTATTACAAAGCTGTCAACATCAAGACAGTATGGTACTGGCACAAAAACAGACATATAGATCAATGGAACAGAATGGAGAGACCAGAAATTGACCCCCAACTCTATGGTCAACTAATCTTTGACAAAGCAGGAAAGAATGTCCAATGGAAAAAAGACAGGCTCTTCAACAAACTGTGTTGGGAAAATTGGACAGCCACATGCAGAAGAATGAAACTGGACCATTTCCTTACACCACACACAAAAATAGACTCAAAATGGTTGAAAGACCTAAATGTGAGATAGGAGTCCATCAAAATCCTAAAGGAGAACAGGGGTAGCAATCTCTTCAACATCAGCTGCAGCAACTTCTTAGGAACATCACCAAGGGAAAGGGAAGCAAGGGCAAAAATGAACTTTCGGGACCTCATCAAGATAAAAAGCTTTTGCCCAGCAAAAGAAACAGTTAATAAAACCAAAAGACAACTGACAGAATGGGAGAAGATATTTGCAAATGACATATCAGATAAAGGGCTAGTATCCAAAATTTATAAAGAACTTCTTAAACTCAACACCCAAAGAACAAATGATCCAATCAAGAAATGGGCAGAAGACATGAACAGACATTTTTCCAAAGAAGACATCCAAATGGCCCACAGACACATGAGAAAGTGCTCAACATTGCTCGGCATCAGGGTAATCCAAATCAAAACCCCAATGAGATAGCACCTCACACCAGTCAGAATGGCTAAAATTAACAAGTCAGGAAACGCCAGATGTTGGCAGGGATGCAGAGAAAGGGGAACCCTCCTATACTGTTGGTGGGAATGTAAGCTGGTGCAGCCACGCTGGAAAACAGTATGGAGGTTCTTCAAAAAGCTGAAAATAGAGCTACCATTTGATCCACCAATTGCACTACTGGGTATTTACCCCAAAGATACAAATGTAGGGATCTGAAGGGGTACGTGCACCCCGATGTTTATAGCAGCAATGTCCACAATAGCTAAACTATGGAAAGAGCCAAGATATCCATCAACAGATGAATGGATAAAGAAGCTGTGGTATATATATATACAATGGAATATTATGTAGCCATCAAAAGGAATGAGATCTTGCCATTTGCAACGACATGGATAGAACTGGAGAGTGTTATGCTGAGCGAAATAAGTCAATCAGAGAAAGACATGTATCATATGATCTCACTGATATGAGGAATTCTTAATCTCAGGAAACAAACTGAGGGTTCCTGGAGTGGTGGGGGGTGGGAGGGATAGGGTGGCTGGATGATAGACATTGGGGAGGGTATGTGCTATGGTGAGTGCTGTGTATTGTACAAGATTCTTGAATCACAGATCTGTACCTCTGAAACAAATAATACAATATATGTTAAAAAAAAGAAGAAGGAGAAGATAGCACGCGGTGAAGAATGAAGGGGGGGAAATCGGTGGGGGAGATGAACCATGAGAGATGGTGGACTCTGAAAAACAAAGTGAGGGTTCTGGAGGGGACGGGGGTGGGAGGGTGGGTTAGTCTGGTGATGGGTATTAAAGAGGGCACGTTCTGCATGGAGCACTGGGTGTTATATGTAAATAATGTATCATGGAACAAAAAACTTATGATGTAATGTGTGGTGATTAACATAACATAATAAAAAAAAAAAGTTTCTCCTGAACTCAGGCCTTGTTTAAAAAAAAATGTGGTCTGGCATATTTTCTAACATTCCTTTTCCCATCTTCCTGTACGAAGCAAGAGGAAACTTTCTCAAATACATACTTTTGGATCCTCGTGGAGGTAAATCTTTCAATATTATTGGGGTTCCCCATGACTGGGTACCCTGGGAGTATTTAACTCTCAGACTTATCCACTATGAACTTCCAGTAGTTTGTCAATTATATTTCAGGTTTTCCTACCTTTACACTAGTTCCTGTGGTGGTTTCTATTTGTGAGTCTCTGCTCCAGCAAATCATGACTCCCTGTATTCACCTGTGTGCCCAATCTTGGGGGCTATAGATTTCCCTATGCCCTCACTTCTTTTATAGATCCAAGAGAGTTGTTGATTTCTCATCGTTAGGCTTTTTATTCATTAGGGCAGAGTATCAGATTCTACGTTCCTTACCTGGGAAACTGGAATCCTCCTTTAATCTACTTTTATATTTATCATTGTTCTCTTGTAGGTGCCATATAATTGGGTTTTCCTTTTTATACAATCTGGTAAGTTGTACACATTAATTGGGATTTTCTTTTATATGTGATATGATCACTGGTATGGTTAGGTTCAAAGCTACTACCTTACTATCTTTTTTTTATTTGTCCCACCCTATGCTTTGTTAAATTGGTAGAAAGGGAGAGTTATTAAAATGGTATGACAAAGCAATGGTATAGGCTGAATGTAAAAATTTAATTGATCCAAAGCTACACAATATAGAGTCAGCTCACTGAGGTTATTAAGAAACCCTAATAAGTATTTAACTAATTTTAATTAATAGAACTGTGTTAACTTCACAATGAGAAATAAGAATTTGCCTTCATATTGTAATATTTTTATATTGTAATATTGAACAGTAGAACAAAGTTGCATATAGTTTCATATAGTTTATCGACCTCTACCAAATATAATCTAAATGGAATTTTCTTACTTGTACATATAATGCTATATAAAATATTTTATTTATTTCTTCATATAATTTCAGATTGTTCTGGAGAAGAAAATATTATTTTTAACCTAATGCTTAATTATTGAGGATACTATGATTATTAACCTTTGTTGTTTTTTTGTTGTTTGGTTTCTGCTATGAGCCCATCCACTAAGTTCTTTTTGTTTTGTTTGTTTTTTTAGCTTGATTGGGTTATTTCTTATAATCCAATTTCTTGTAAAAATTTAAGATAATTTTTACTTTTTATATATATCTAGCTTTCTTATTTCTTTATGAAGATGAATCATAGTTAATTTATTGTAAATTTCTGACTATGATATGATTGAATGTTGGAATATAGGTATCTTATAAACAGAATTTTTTTTTTAATTTTATTTATTTATTTGAGAGAGAGTGCACGAATGGAGGGGACAGGCAGAGTGAGAGGGAGAAGAATACTCCCCACCGAGCAGGGAGCGGGAAGAAGCAGTGCTCAATCTCAGGACCCTGGGGTCAGGACCTGAGCCAAAGGCAGACACTTAACTGATGGAGCTACCCAGGTGCCCCCTATAAGCAATATCTTTGCTTCTGTCTGGTGATTATGCAAGAAGTATTAGAGATACCAGATTAGCTTAATCAAATCATATATTGAGATGATTCATCATTGGAATTCAGTTTATTTCCATTTACCCCTACTGTTAGGGAGCTGTCTTATAGGCTACTAACCGAAACCCTGGGGTTTCACTAAGACCCTTATTCCTCTTTAATGGATTCTAATTCCCTTAGAACCTTGCGTCTTTCAAAAGCTGGTCAGCTTTTCAGCCTTTATGCCATATTTTTATATTGGTTATTTCTGAGGAAATATGGCCTGCCAGTTTCACCTATCTGGGTATTTCTATTTTCCTCTATCTTGGACTGTAATTTTTCATTACTAGAGTAATACTCCAACATTTTCAAAGAAACTTTAAACACACACACACACACACACTTGTTGTTTTTGTTGTTGTTCTTAGATTTAGTCAGTTATTGCCAGATGAAAACCATTTGTATGAACAACTTGTATTAGAGACACTAATTATTGGAAACAATAGGTTGATCCAAGTATAAAATAAATGAGTTCCTAGGATTCTCAGCATGAGAACATTAGCTGCATTTCCTTTCTGATTTGCATTTTTTGAGAAGGAACAGACATTTATAAAGAAGAAACTCATAGTATAAGTTTAGATGCCAGTAGTCTATGAATTACAGGGTGATTCCCATTTTGATCTCAAATATATTATTTCAGTAACAAATGCATTTTTATTAAAAGGAACACATTTTTCTTGTCAAAATGAAAATTAAGACTGTTATTTTCACATGTGTAAAGTCATTCAAGAAGAATGTTAAGTCTTTATGCATTGCAAGGAACCGATGATTTTTGTCTGAATTATTACAGTGTTAATGGCCAAAATGATGATTGTCTTATTCCATTACTCTTCAACACTTATTATTTTTTTTTCCTCTAGAAGGAAGTTTTCCTACCTTTCTTCCTTCCTTGCTTCCTTGCTTCCCTCCATCCTTCCTTCCTTCTTCCCTCCCTCTTTCCTTCCTTTCATCAGTATGGTGTGATGGATTCTTATTTATTTGATAGGTTACAATTTATTATTACTAATGTTAATGCTCACTTTATTCCAGATTTGGCCAGCTAAATATCATGTCATTTTGACATGTCTCCATTATTCTTTTGGCACTTCTTTTCTTTCTAACACAAGGTGCTTCAGGCTCATCTTTTTCATTCTCAGTCTGAGCCTTGGCACAAGCCATTTATCTAAGTATCCCTGGTTGCTTTTTGAAACAAAGATATGGATGCTAGTTGAATTTATTGTAATTGGGATGTCATTGCTTCTAAGCCTATTCAGTGGACAGAGGTCAGACATACATTTCTGTCTTAGTCTGTTCTATCCACTATAACAGAATACCATAGCTTGAATGGCTTATAAACAACAGAAATCTATTTCTCACAATCTAGAGACAAGGAAGTCCAATATCAGGGTCTCAGAATGGTTGA
This sequence comes from Mirounga leonina, assembly GCF_011800145.1. NCBI lineage: Eukaryota > Metazoa > Chordata > Mammalia > Carnivora > Phocidae > Mirounga > Mirounga leonina. The sequence continues at coordinate 29,985,357 of NW_023270323.1, read as the reverse complement.
ATTCTGGTGAGGGCCCTCTTTCTGGTTTATAGAGTCCTTTTGCTATGTTCTCTCATGGCAGAAGGGGCAAGGGAGCTCTCTGTGCTGTCTTTTATAAAATCAGTTACCCCATTCATGTGAGTTCTAAACACATGACCAGGCACCTCCCAAAGGCCCTACCTCCAGACATCATCACATTGGGGATTAGGTTTCAAAACATGAATTTTGGGAGGACACAAACATTCAGTCTATGGCAATGTATATGTACTGTAACTTCCTGCTCTGATAGTGAAGAACCTGGCTCCCATTATACACTATATCCACTACATATATATATTCAATTATAGAGTACTTTGAATATTGTTTCCCAATCGGCCCATACTGTATTCCAAGAGTTACCACGGTTTAAACTTTGTTGTTTTTATCCCTTTTTAGGGAAGGTTTGTTATTCATTTGAATACTGTTTGGTTGATTTCTTTCCATTGTATACCATTCTAGGTTTTTGCCTCCAACCTAGTTGACTTTGTTTTTATGGGGAGAGGGTTGTTGTGGATGGGATACATCAACAAAATTCCAAGAGTAAGAAAGAAGCAAAGAGAGTAGACTCAGAGACAATCCTTGTCAATTATTTCTATAACATTCTTAACCCCCATTTCTTCCATCTATTCCAATGATATCCTTAAGTGACGGTCTGCTTTGGCACAAGTACAAACTAACAGACCAATGTTACAGAACAGTAAGTGCAGAAGCAGGAAGACATAGACACACATGTATGCATGTACACGCACACACGTTTGATCATGTGCTTTACTAGAAAGTATGCACTTGATGTCAGTAAGAGAATAATGTGATTTTTATTAAATATTGCCAGGTCCATTGAATATCCATATGGAATTAATCAGTGAACCTAACAGCTTTAAGTGAGACAGATGTGGTAGTGAAAGATTTAAGATAAAATAGAAGTATATTTTAACTTGAATGAGGGAATCTGCTTTCTATTATAAAAAGCACTAACTAGGGGCGCCTGGGTGGCTCAGTCATTAAGCGTCTGCCTTTAGCTCAGGTCATGATCCCAGGGTCCTGGGATCGAGCCCCGCATCTGGTTCCCTGCTCAGCGGGAAGCCAGCTTCTCCCTCTCCCACTTCCCCTGCTTGTGCTCTCTCTCTTGCTGTGTCTCTCTCTGTCAAATAAATAAAATCTTTAAAAAAAAAAAAAAAGCACTAACTATGGAAGATTGATAAATTTGACTTCTTAACATTTTTAACTTCTGTTCCTCCTATATACCATGGGAACATGAAAAAGCCATTTGATTGGGAAATTATATTTGGAATATATAGTCACAAAAATATTAAAACCAGTGTTTTATGAACTTCTACAAATCCAAGAGAATACAATTAAATGCCCTTACCTCTAGTCCATCATTAACAGAATTTTTTTTTAAAGATTTTATTTATTTATTTGAGAGAGAGAGAATGAGAGACAGAGAGCATGAGAGGGAGGAGGGTCAGAGGGAGAAGCAGACTCCCTGCCGAGCAGGGAGCCTAATGCGGGACTTGATCCTGGGACTCCAGGATCATGACCTGAGCTGAAGGCAGTCACTTAACCAACTGAGCCACCCAGGCGCCCAACAGAATATTTTAAAAGCATTTCACAAAATAAGATACAAAATGGCAAATAAATATATATGTATACTTAAAATTAATAGTCATAAAAATGTAAATTAAATGAAATATGTCATGCACACTTTAAATGAGGTATTAAATTTTAATTTAATAATTTTCATTTAATTAAAATGTTTATTAAAATTTAATTTAATTGTAATTGGGATGTCATTGCTTCTAGGCCTATTCAGTGGACAGAGGTCAGACATACATTTCTGTCTTAGTCTGTTCTATCCACTATAACAGAATACCATAGCTTGAATGGCTTATAAACAACAGAAATCTATTTCTCACAATCTAGAGACTAGGAAGTCCAATATCAGGGTCTCAGAATGGTTGAATTCTGGTGAGGGCCCTCTTTCTGGTTTATAGAGTCCTTTTGCTATGTTCTCTCATGGCAGAAGGGGTAAGGGAGCTCTCTGTGCTGTCTTTTATAAAATCAGTTACCCCATTCATGTGAGTTCTAAACACATGACAAGACATTTAATTAAAATGTTAATTAAAATTTAATTAAAATGTTAATTAGGATTTAGAAAGGATACAGAGTAATTGTGCTTATGTACACTAAAATGGAGTGTAAGTTGTCACAATCACTTTGGACAGTGATTGACTCTGATTAGGAAAGTAGAACAGACTTTGTGACCCACAGTACTGAAATACCCAATGGCCATTAACAATAGAATAGATACATTTTATACATTTTTACACTGGAATATTATGCAAATAAAAGTGACCAAACTACTGCAACAATAAACAATATGTTTACATCTCTCAGAAAAATGAGCAAATGAAGTCAGACACAAAATCATATTCAGTGTCATTTGTCCTTTATGAAAAGTTAAAAACTGACAGATCTAATCAATAGGAACAGAAACTTGAACAATTTGGGGGCAGGAAATTACATTTTATATCTTGAGCTGTAGGATGGTTACAAGAGGATTTTCACTCTGTGGAACTCCATTGAATACATACTAATGATTCATGTAGCTTTCTGTAGATATGTTATGCTTTAATAGTTAACTTAATAAACTTATGAGGTGCGCCTGGGTGGCTCAGTTGGTTAAACATCTGCCTTCAGCTTAGGTCATGATCCCAGAGTTCCAGGATTGAACCCCACATTGGGCTCCCTGTTCAGTGGGGAGTCTGCTTTTCCTTCTCCCTCTGCTCCAACTCCCGCTTGTGCTCTCTCTCTCTCTCACTCACTTTTTCTCTCAAATAAATAAATAAATAAATAAATAAATAAATTTAAAAAATAAATTCATGAGATAAAACTAAATAAGAACTTAGATAAAATGACTTTATATAAATTTAACAGGAATCAAATATGGTTATAAATTGATGAGTTAAGCAGTCAGCTTAGAACACTGGGGAAAAAAAAAAGTGTATCTAAGGAAATCCAAAGTAAGGAGAAAGTGATATCAAAGAAAAAGGCAGGATAATAGGACAGTTCTATATTTAACTTTTTGAGGAAGCCCCATACTGTTTTCCACAATGAGTGTACCAGTTTGCATTCCCATCAAAGGTTTAAGCTCCCCTTTTCTCCACATCCATGCCAACAACTGTTGTTTCTTGTCTTGTTGATTTTAGCCATTTTGACAAGTGTGAAGGGATAGTCCACTGTAGTTTTGATTTGTATTTCCCTTATGGTCCGTGAGCATGATCTTTTCATGTGTCTGTTGGCCGTTTGGATGTCTTCTTTGGAAAATGTCTATTCATGTCTTCTGCCCAACTTTTAATTAGGTTACTCATTTTTTGGGTGTTGAGTTTTATAAGTTCTTTATATATTTTGGATCCTAACCCTTTTTCTGCTATGTCATTTGCAAATATCTTCCCCAATTTTGTACGTTACCTCTTACTTTCATTGGTTGTTTCCTTTGCTGAGCAGAAGCTTTTTATTTTGATGAAGTCCCAATAGTTTACTTTTGCTTTTGTTTCCCTTGCCTCAGGAGATATATTGAGAAAGAAATTATTATGGTTGATGTCAAAGAGGTTATTACCTCTGTACTTCTCTAAGATTTTTATTGTTTCAGGTCTCATATTTAGGTCTTTAACCTTATAATCCAGCAATTGCACTACTAGGTATTTACCAAAAAAATACAAAAATACTAATTCAAAGGGATACATACATCCCAGTGTTTATAGCAGCATTATCTACAATAGCCAAATAATGGAAATAGCCCATCAACTGAAGAATGGCTAATGAAGATGTGAGATATATATGATATATGATATCTTACTCATCCATAAAAGAAAGAATGAAATCTTGACATTAACAATGACTAGATGGAGCTAGAGAAAATTATGAAGTGAGTCAGTCAGAAAAAAAGACAAATACCGTATGATTTCACTCATATGTAGAATTTAAGAAACAAAATGAATGAGCAAAGGGAGAAAAAAAAGAGAGGCAAACCAAGAAACAGACTCTTAACTATAGAGAACAAACTGATGAATACCAGAAGAGGTGGAGGGGGAGGGGATGGGTGAAGTAGGTGATGGGGATTAAGGAGTGCACTTGTTGTGATGAGCACACGGTGTTGTATGCAAGTGTTGAATCACTATATTGTACACCTGAAACTAATATTACACTGTATATTAACTAAATGGAATTTGAATAAAAACTTTTAAAAAAGGAAAACAAAAACAAAACAAAACAAAAAGCAAGAATAAATGAAAGAGGAGAGAAAAAAGTGAAGAAATATAAGATCAAATTTAGTATCTTTGAAAAGATTAGTAATATAGACATAACCTTGGCATTGCCTAATAAGAAAATAGGGTAGTAAATGCATAGTATAATTTGCACTATCATTTAATAAAAAAAATAAAGACAGTATATGATGCTAGGAAGAATGGCTAAAAAGGAGGAAAACCAAACAAACAAAAAGTAAATTCTTCAGAATGCTACATACATAAGTGAAATTATGAATTAATGGTAGGTCCTAAATGTGAAAATCAATACAAGAGTAGGAGAATATTTTGTGACATAATGTGCAAAAGGGACTCATAAATAATTATTTATGCATGTAACTGATGGAATAAAAATGAAGGATTTCATTATAACAATGATTATTTTTCACTGAAGGACACAGTGATAGATTTTATGAGCATACGACAGATTGTGAATAAATTATAATCTATGAAAATGACAAGGGGTCAACATCTAAATGTATGAAGTAGTTAATTTACTTAAAGACAGAATGAAATCAAATACATAAAGGACTTGAAAAGTGAGATCAAATACATAAAGGACTTGAAAAGTGAGATCAAATACATAAAGGACTTGAAAAGTTTACAACAAAAGAAAACAAGCTGAAAATATGAAGCCATCTTTACACTAATCAGAAAAATATGAGCATGAGGTATTATTTATGATGTTAAAAAAAGAAGAAACAGTTGATACTAATTGAGAGCATGTAGAACAAATAGACCTTTCCTAAAGCAGTTTTTAAAGATGCATTTCAGAGTAAATGAAGATAATTCCAAGTATAACTTAAAAGGCAAGAACAAATGAAGAAAAGATTAAACAGCATGCATATGTATTTAATTAAATGACACACTCTCTAAAATGATAGTAGTAAGTTTGTTTAACTTGGAGATATAAAAGGAAAAACTTAAGTTCTCAAAGAGATAAGCACATAAGTGAGAGAGAATGATAAAAAAAATAATGTGTTTTAAAGTCACTTTATTATTTATGAGAAGAATCAAGATAGCATGTCTCTTCACATTTGTTATTTGTAAAATCCCTGCAAAATTTCACGTTTCAACAACAACAAAAAAAGTGTAGAACATTCATCCCAAACTAGAAGATGAAAAATTTAAATAATAAAAAAATAAACCTCCAAACTCAAACTCCTTATAAAAATGAAATAGGAAAATAGAAAGTGCACAAAATAGAAAAATTAAAATGATATAAACCCACACAAATATATGAATAAGTACTGTAATTGTAAATGGGCTAAATGCAGGAAATGCAAAAGTAAAGACAATGGTTCTTATTGGGGAAAAAATGCAGTTATGTTCTGGCTATTACACATATACACACCTAAATGTAAAAACCATGAAGCCTACAAATTAAAAAGATTTAAGGATATTCTAGACAAATACTAATTTAAAACAAGACTATCCCTCATAGAATAACTCAAAGTCTGGATGGTGGGGGATGGCCTAGATGGGTGATGGGTATTAAGGAGGGCAGTTGTATGGGCACTGGGTGTTGTAAGTGATGAATGTGATGTATGTGTTGAATCACTGAATTCTATTCCTGAAACTAATATTACGCTGTATGTTAACTAACTGGAATTTAAATAAAAACTTGAAAAAAATTAAGGTCTGGATTAAATACAAAAACAATTAGAGCTACCTTGAAGTTTTGGAATATCAACCCAAGTTATCAATTTCTTTTTTTTTTTTAAAGATTTTATTTATTTATTCAACAGAGAGAGATAGCGAGAGCAGGAACACAGCGGGGAGAGTGGGAGGGCGAGAAGCAGGCTTCCTGCTGAGCAGGGAGCCTGATGTGGGACTCCATCCCAGGACCCTGGGATCATGACCTGAGCCGAAGGCAGACGCTTAACGACTGAGCCACCCAGGCACCCCCAAGTTATCAATTTCTGAAAGTTTTTCTAATAAGGATGGATGAAGAATGACTGCTGGGGTGCCTGGGTGGCTCAGTCAGTTAAGCATCTGCTTTGGCTCAGGTCATGATCTCAGGGTCCTGGGATTGAGCCCGCATTGGGCTCCCTGCTCAGCGGGGAATCTGCTTGTTCCTCTCCCTTGCTCCTCCCCCTCCTTGTGCACTCTCTCACATAAATAGATAAAATCTTAAAAAAAAAAAAAAAAAAGAATGACGGCTAATGACTACAAGGATGGTATTTTGGGGATGATGAAAATATTCTAAACTTAGATGGAGGTGCTCACTGCACAATTCTATCAATATCCTGGATACTACTGAATTATGTACTTTAGAAGTGTGGACATTATGGTTTGAGAATTATATATCAATAATCTGTTATGCATATATAAAAATAAAATTCCAAGACAATCAGCATGGGGTGAATCTTTATTTTCTTTTGATATTTAGCCTGAAGTAAGGTCTCAGCTACAGCACTGTTTGGGACAGATAAAGTTCTGATATTTCACAGTCTTTCTGGCTTAAGGACAAAAGAAAGAATTTAGGTAATGATGGCATCTAGGAAGTGAGTATGTTTTGGTAAGGAAAGCCATCGATGTTGAGCCCACAATCTGCTTTATAAACTGTGCTCAAGTTTCTAGTTGGCCCTTGAAACATGCAAACATGGAGCACATTACATCGAACCTACTGAGGCAGGGGAAGGGGTGGATAACAGAAAACAAAAACATTCAAAAATGAGATCCGAGCCAAAATGTCAACCAAAAATTAAGGCGAAAGATATTTTCTGATGAAAGGAAATCAAAAGAATTCATCTCCAGCAGATGTGCAATATAAGAAATGCTGGGGACATTCTTAAGATGAAGGGAAATCATATCAGAGGGAAAACTGAATCTCCAGGAATGAATGAACAGCATCAGAAATAACATGTATTGTGGTAAATATAAATGAGTTTTCTCCTCTTAGTTCCAATAATATTCATATGTCTTTTCAAAGCAAATTTAATACTATATTATATATGGATCTAATGTATATGATCTGGGTGACATAAAGGGCAGTGAGATTGGAACATGGATCTATACAATGGCAAGATACCTATATTTCACATAAAGCAGAATAATTTAATGAAGTGTATTATGAAACGTTAAGGATGCATATTATAATACCTAGAGCAACCAATAGTAATAAGCACCAAATAGGCATAGCTATCAAAAACTAAAAAAAGGAACTCTAAAATAGATTAATAATAAGAAACAAGGCAGGAAAGGAGGAACAGAAAGAAAAACTGGAGGGGATAAATAAAGGAAATTTTTAAAAAGTATATATAAATATAGCCATAATAACAACTACGTTTAATGTTAATGAAATAAAAATTGTCAGAATGGACAAAAAAAAAAAGGTCTAACTATGTGCTATGTATGAGAAATGCCTTTTTTTTTTTTTTTAAGATTTATTTATTTGACAGAGAGAGACACAGCGAGAGAGGGAACACAAGTAGGGGAAGCGGGAGAGGGAGAAGCAGGCTTCCTGCTGAGCAAGGAGCTGGATGCCGATGCGGGGCTCGATCCCAGGACCCTGGGATCACGACCTGAGCCGAAGGCAGACGCCTAATGACTGAGCCACCCAGGCGCCCAGAGAAATGCCTTTTAAATACAAAGAGACAGATGATTTGAAAATAACTTGAAGGAAAATTCTATACCATACAAACCAAAAGAATAAGAAAAATGGGAGTGGCTACATTAATATCAGATAAAATAGACTTCCAACACAAAAAGTAGTTTCTGAGATAAAGGGGAACAGTGTTTACAATAATAAAAGGAATGGTGTATTACCTGACCTCAAATCTTATTATAAACCTGCATTAATCAAGATAGAGTGGTATTGGGTGCCTGGGTGGCTCAGAGGGTTAAGCGTCTGCCTTCGGCTCAGGTCATGATCCCAGGGTCCTGGGATCGAGTCCCACATCGGGCTCTCTGCTCCTTGGGAGCCTGCTTCTCCCTCTGCCTCTCTCTGTCTCTCATGAATAAATAAATAAAATCTTTAAAAAAAAAAAGATAGAGTGGCATTGGCATAAAGATTAATAAATAGATCTTTGCATAGAATGGAGAGCCCAGAAATAGATTCTCACTTTTGCAATCATTTGATTTTTAACAAAGGCACCAAATCAATCCTCTGGAGAAAGGAATACCTTTTCAACAACCGTGGGTCATAATGGTACGTCCACAGAGAAAAAATAAAAAATAAATAAAATAAAATTTGACTCTACTTCAAGCTATACACAAAAAATAACTTTGAGATTATAAATACGCCAAAGATGATATTGAGATTAATTATAAATTAGCCACAATGCTTTTAAAGTAAAGCATAAGATATGGTCTTTGTGATTTGGAAGCATATAAAGTATAAAGTTTTCCTAGAGCAAATATGGAAGGAAATATATATATATATTATATGATTATTTCTTTATATAATGATTATATAATCTTCTCCCTCTCCCTCTGCTGCTCCCCCTATTTGTGCAGTCTCTCTCTCCATCAAATAAGTAAATGAGATCTTAAAAAAAAAAGAAAGAAAGAAAGAAACAACCCAATAAAAGAAGTGAAATTTTAGCAGACACTTCATCAAAAAACATACAAATGTCCAAGAAACACTTGCAGAATTACTAAACATAATTAGACATTAAGCAATGTAAATTACTACCATAATGAAATGCCATCTCACATCCACCAGAATTAATAAAGTGGTAAAGATGTAAAACAACTGGATATTTCATAACTTCTTGGAGATGTCTAAAAATGACATCTTTAGGAAAAGTTTTAACCATTTCTTATAAAACTGAACATAAACATTTAAACATTTCATATAAAATCTACACTGTGATCCAGCAGTTCCACCCATTGGTAGTTACCCAAGAAAATGGAAAATCAATTCCACAGATTTGTGCAGAAGCTTTCTTTTAATAGTCAAATAGTGGAAACAACTTTGGTATTCACCAATAGGAGATCGGAAGTATGTTTAAATGGAAAACACACACCTTCTGAATTCCTCTCAAAATCTTATGCTAACTGAAATAAGCTTCTTGCATAGAGCAAATACTTAGTGGGGAGCCCAACCCAGGGCCTGATCCCAGGACCCTGAGATCATGGCCTGAGTTGAAACCAAGAGTTGAATGCTTAACTGACTGAGCCAACCAGGCGTCCCAAACCTCCAATAGTTTTCATACATCTAGAGTGGGGCTGGAAAACATTTTTGTAAAGGGTCAGGCAATGAATATTTTGGAGTTTGGAGGCCATATAGTCTCTGTTTCAGTTACTCAGCCTGGCAGGTGCAATACTAAATCAACCATAGACAATACATGAATAAATGATCGCCAATGTGATCTAATAAAACTTAAACAACACAACAACAAACTGTTAATAGTTCAGAATTAGTATATGGACTATAGTTTGCTGTGGCTTTAGCAAACTGTGGTTCACAGAATCATGTTGAAACAACTAAAAAGAAGAGAATCTGAGAATCTGTTCTACATTGGATTCTCCTCTATTTCTACTCACAAAACTGCTATGTGCTAAAGCATATTTTATTACACCTTCCTGCTTTAATCATTCATTGCCTCCTAATTTCTGTCACACATGCATCTTCCTTCTGACACTAAATAACTTAGATACTGCACTGCTGCTTTTGAAATACTCAGCTCATTTCCAATTAAAGTCTAATTCCACATATCAATTGACAAATTACATTGACTTAAGTTCTCACAGTCTCTTGTGTATCCACTCATTATATGCTCCAAATATCCTCCCATACTTATTACAGAAGCCTGGTAAATGTGTGGGATCCCCCTATGGTAAAATGTCAAGGGAAATAGTGGTACATGAAATTCAAATTGATGCAGCCCCACAGTACTGAACTTTAGCTTGTCAAATAATTGTGAGGATTTATTCCCTTTCCTCCATGCTAATAATATAGCACTTAGAAAGTGAAAAATAGAAAGAATAAATGAAACTAGTGTTCAAAGAGCCTGAAGAATTTGTTAACAGTCACATCTTGTGGACTTCACCTCTTTTAGGCAGTGAAATCTCAGATTTATTTGGTTACCCTTAAAAGAAAACAAATTACTGTGACATTCCCAAAACATCTGTAATTCTATCCACAGGCAGCTTTAGAGTTTCTCCTTCATTAAGACTGCATTCTGTAGCTGCTGTTGTCTGTTAAAGTCACAGTAAACACTGTTGAAAACCAGCTGTTCCTTTCTTATACCATAACTGAACTGCTTAGCGTAGATCATTACTTGGCTTAAATCCACCCATTATTTTTGCCAAACAATAAAAATATTAATCTGCAAATATTCTTAATGTGAATTTTGAGAAATATGACATACTTCCCTGAGAGAATTACATTTCAAGTTACAAAATCCATTCTTAATTATAGCTGAGAGTTAAAATACAATTGAATATTTATATTATTGCTATTTCGACTTGGAATAGTGACTGGTTAAGAGGATTTGTTTTTTTCCCTCCATGTGACACAACATTATTAAAATTTTTAAAGCACTATCAGTCAACTACACCTGTCAATTGTTCAATTATACTGAGCTTAAATTTTAGGCATTTAAAGTGAATGTCATCCTTCTTCCCAAGTAAATACTGATATTTTCATCTTTGAATTTAATTCACGCAGATATTTTTAATCGAAGTTCACTGAGATACGTGGATGTATTTTAGCGTCCTTAAATCCTCTGAATTCATATGCACAATTACACATGCCATTTTTTTTTTCTGGTGGGAATAAAAGTCTGTAGATAAATATCAGTAGATTAAAAAATGGAATGATGAGCCAAAATGATCACTAATAGAAAAAAGATTGCTATGACTTTAGGACTGAAAATACAACTTTTCATTTTTCTTTATATTTTAACTTGATTTTGGTAACTTAGACTCTAAAAATTATTCTGTTTCTGGATTTAAAACCTTTAAATTAACATTTAAAGGCAATTTTCATATCACATTCCGAAAGACATTGAATGAGATTTAAAAAAAATGATAGTAGACCCATGTCATTTGCTGAAATCAATAAATAACATTATGTGACAAATGAATGTATTGTAAGACGGAATTTTTCATTATGTTTCTAATAATAACATATGACTCTGAGATATAGGACAGATACAAAAACTTCTTGTCAGGGCTGTGATGTAATCAAACTTTTCAGAGTTCTGTGCCAGTGGACCAACTGTTTTTTTTACTATATGCCATTTGTAAAAGCTCCAACAAGTTTTTGTTGGCTGCCTGATTGATTTTGTTGTTTAGATGGCTTTCTCTTTCAAAGTATTTTTGAACCATAAAATCAAGCCTTTGGAGCCTGTTCATCTGTAAATGGATCTGGATAGGCTAGAAGAGAGCTAATAGGGCATATTTCTAATTATCCTTATACCACATTCAAATTAAAAATAAAATAGAATCCGGTTTCAGAAGAGTGAATAAAAGAAAAGATGGTTAACCTTCCTGTACCTTTAATTTTATCATTTGTAAAATCTCTTCTAGCTTGAAAATGCTATGACTTCAGTTTCAAGAAAAGCCTAGCAAATGAATCATAAAAACAATATTGCATTGATCAGTCTAATGGTTTGAATAGGATGTAATGAGTATCGGTGACCCCCTCCTAGGAATCAAGCTATTAAACATCTAAGGTCAATTCCAGCCATCAGCTATTCAGATATTTTCACTTCAGCTACCAGGTAAATTTATTTCAGCAGAATCTGGACTTATATACTTGAATCAATAATATACAATGAACACAGAGGAATGATGTCTCATGCTAATGAAGCAGACAACCCATCTTTTCCTCAGGCTTATTGATTGGCCTAAGAACAGTACTTGCTAAATTTTATAGTTGGTGGGATGATTCACTCTTCAGTGCTGTAGAGCAAGAGAAAACATAAAAACTCCAGTAGAGGTATATCAGAGATAGAATTTTCTGAAGTGAAATAAGTATGTGAGTGCTTCCAAGCTGAGATGGTCTGTTGAAAAAGAATAACATAACTTCTCTTAGTTTTTAATTCTATTGAAACTTTTGGCTATATATTCACTATTGAAATGTGTAGAAATTTTAGTGATGGAAGTTCATTTTCCTTTTGTTTATGTATTATACCAGAAGAATCAACCCCTTTTTTCAGTGATATAGCACAGATAATTGCTTATATTTAGAAATATATTCAACTACAATTGCCAACACTTTCTAAGATTTTTAATTATTTTAGAGAGAGAGAGAGAGTGAGCACATGAGAGCAGGGGGAGGGTCAGAAGGAGAGGGGGAGAGAGAATTCCAAGCAGAATTCACACTCAGCACGGAGCCCCACGTGGTGCCCAATCTCACGACCTTGAGATCATGACCAGAGCGGAAATCAAGAGTTGGACACTTAACCAACTGAGCCACCCAGATACCTCCAACTGTCAACACTTTTAAAGTAAGATTAAAGATGCTAGTGAGAAGATTACTCCATCAAAATATATTTAGAAATAAGCATGAGCAATTAAGATTAATGATTACAAATATAATAAAAACACCAGGGTAAGAATTACAGATGTTAAGAGTAGAAATCATTATAATATCTCTTCTCTTTGCCATCAGTTATGGTCAGTTAGAATGTGCTTTTAGAGCACCTTTACTGGAATAACTGTATCTAAGTTGTGGTTTTTTTTTTTTTTTTAATCTTAATACTACTCTTTCATTTAAGATCTTTGAGTATCATGGTTTACTTTTGTAAGGTAGAAGGTATGAGCATTGATCATATTAATGAATACATAAATTGAACATATAAACTGATTTACATTTAAAAACATATCTACTTATTGAAGGAAAAAGGAGATCTAAAATATGGGAAAAAAAGATGAAACTGATTCTGTGTGAGAGGAGTTACCATTTTAAATAAGCCTTTGAAAAAATAAATGCATAAAGAGGATATTTAGGTGCTTTTCCTTTGTGAAGTGCAGTTCTCTCTTTTGAGCCTTTTCAGAGGAACTGGAGAATACTTTAATTATTTTATAATACTTTTAGCTATCTTATTTAACTTTTAATAGAAAACCAAGAAACATTATCTCTATGATTACATGGCTATTTTTTTTGTTGTTTTAAATTTTGGCTTTTTTGTTTGTTTGTTTTTTCCAAATTACTAAGAGTAACATAAGATTTTGTTTGGAGGGGGAAACTCAATCTTTAAAAATGGATCAAGCTCAAAAGTCTGTTTTATTATTTATTTATTTATTTATTTATTTATTTATTTATTTATTTATTTATAATTTTTTAAATTATGTTATGTTAATCACCAGACATTACATCATTAAGTTTTGATGTAGTGTTCCATGATTCATTGTTTGCGTATAACACCCAGTGTTCCATTCAGTATGTGCCCTCTTTAATACCCATCACCAGGCTAAACCATCCCCCCATCCCCGTCCCCTCTAGAACCCTCAGTTTGTGTCTCAGAGTCCATAGTCTCTCATGGTTCATCTCCCCCTCCGATTTCCCCCCCTTCACTTTTCCCTTCCTTCTATCTTCTTCTTTTTTTTATTTTAACATATAATGTATTGTTTGTTTCAGAGGTACAGGTCTATGAGTCAACAGTCTTACACAATTCAGAGCACTCACCATAGCACATACTCTCCCCAATGTCTATCATCCAGCCACCCCTTCCCTCCCCCTGCACCACACCAGCAACCCTCAGTTTGTATCCTGAGATTAAGAATTCCTCATATCAGTGAGGTCATATGATACATGTTTTCCTCTGATTGACTTCACTCAGCATAATACCCTACAGGTCCAGCCACATTGTTGCAAAAGGCAAGATTTCATTACTTTTGATGGCTGCATAATATTCCATTGTATATATATACCACCTCTTCTTTACCCATTCATCTGTCGATGGGCATCTTGCTGTTTCTGCAGTTTGGCTATTGTGGACATTGCTGCTATAAACATCGGGGTGCACGTACCCTTTCTGATCCCTACGTTTGTATCTTTGGGGTAAATACCCAGTAGTGCAATTGGTGGATCATATGGTAGCTCTATTTTCAACTTTTTGAGGAACCTCCATACTGTTTTCCAGAGTGGCTGCACCAGCTTGCATTCCCACCACCAGTGTAGGAGGGTTCCCCTTACCCCACATCCCAGCCAATATCTGGTGTTTGTGACTTGTTAATTTTAGCCATTCTAACTGGTGTGAGGTGGTATGTCATTGAGGTTTTGATTTGGACTTCCCTGATGCCGAGCAATGTTGAGCACTTTCTCATGTGTCTGTTGGCCATTTGGATGTCTTCTTTGGAAAAATGTCTGTTCATGTCTTCTGCCCATTTCTTGATTGGATCATTTGTTCTTTGGGTGTTGAGTTTCATAAGCTCTTTATAGATTTTGGATACTAGCCTTTTATCTGATATGTCATTTGCAAATATCTTCTCCCATTGTGTCAGTTGTCTTTTGGTTTTATTAACTGTTTCTTTTGCTGGGCAAAAGCTTTTTATCTTGATGAGGTCCCAAAAGTTCATTTTTGCCCTTGCTTCCCTTGCCTTTGGTGATGTTCCTAGGAAGAAGTTGCTGCAGCTGAGGTTGAAGAGATTGCTACCCCTGTTCTCCTTTAGGATTTCATTGGGCTCCTATCTCACATTTAGGTCTTTCAACCATTTGAGTCCATTTTTGTGTGTGGTATAAGGAAATGGTCCAGTTTCATTCTTCTGCATGTGGCTGTCCAATTTTCCCAACACCATTTGTTGAAGAGCCTGTCTTTTTTCCATTGGACATTCTTCCCTGCTTTGTCGAACATTAGTTGACCATAGAGTTGAGGGTCCATTTCTGGGCTCTCTATTCTGTTCTACTGATCTGTGTGTCTGTTTTTGTGCCAGTACCATGCTGTCTTGATGACAGCTTTGTAATAGAGCTGGACGTCCAGAATTGTGATGCCGCCAGCTTTGCTTTTCTTTTTCAACATTCCTCTGGCTATGCGGGGTCTTTTCTGGTTCCATACAAATTTTAGGATTATTTGTTCCGTTTCTTTGAAAAAAGTTGATGGTTTTTTGATAGGGATTGCATTGAATGTGTAGATTGCTCTAAGTAGCATTTACATCTTCACAATATTTGTTCTTCCAATCCATGAGCATGGAACATTTTTCCATTTCTTTGTGTCTTCCTCAATACCTTTTATGAATATTTTATAGTTTTCTGCATACAGATTATTTGCCTCTTTGGTTAGATTTATTCCTAGGTATCTTATGGTTTTGGGTGTGATTATAAATGGGATCAATGCTTTAATTTCTCTTTCTTCTGTCTTGTCGTTGGTGTATAGGAATGCCACTGATTTCTGTGCATTGATTTTATATCCTGCCACTTGACTGAATTCCTGTATGAGTTCTAGCAGTTTTGGGTGGGGTCTTTTGGGTGTTCCACATGAAGTATCATATCATCTGCAAAGAGTGAGAGTTTGACTTCTTCTTTGCCAATTTGGATGCCTTTTATTTCTTTTTGTTGTCTGATTGTGTGGCTAGGACTTCTAGTACTATGTTGAATAGCTGTGGTGATAGTGGACACCCTTGCCATGTTCCTGACCTTAGGGGGGAAGCTCTCAGTTTTTCCCCATTGAGAATGATATTCACTGTGGGTTTTTCATAGATGGGTTTTATGATATTGAGGTATGTACCCTCTATCTCTATACTCAGAAGAATTTTGATCAAGAATGGATGCTGTGCTTTGTCAAATGCTTTTTCTGCATCTATGGGAAACAGAATGCCACAACAACCACTGGTAGATGTTCGCTCAGACTCTGAGATCTCTGAGAAAACTCGAGATTGCAGGGTTAAAAATAACCCTAAAGGATCAGAGTGAAATGCCCTTGGGATGTGTATGGTCTGTTCTAAAGTACACAGCAGAAGATGTTTAGTAGATAGGAAGCTAGCTGTAAAAAGCACACTGTGCACTCCCCTTTGTTCCTTTATTCTGTTTTAAAGATTCTTACGTGCTTGACTAATCCTGGGTACATGGAGGAATGTGCTTTACTACGCCCCTGCTGTAAATCATTATAGATCTATATCGCTGTAAAAGGTATATAAGAGTATGGAAAATAAACCTCAGCACCTTGGGCTGTTTGTTTAGGGTTCCCTGTGCCTCGCTATACTCTTGTCTCTTTTTCTCAGTTCCTTCACCGCCCCAAGTCCCCAACTCTCAGAGGTCGACATGCATCCACTGAGAGGATCATATGGTTCTTGTTTTTTCTTTTATTCATGTATTGTATCACATTGATTGATATGTGGATGTTGAACCAACCTTGCAGCCCAGGGATAAATCCCACTTGGTCATGGTGAATAATCCTTTTAATGTACTGTTGGATCCTCTTGGCTAGTATTTTGGCAAGAATTTTTGCACCCATGTTCATCAAGGATATTGGTCTGTAATTCTTCTTTTTGATAGAGTCTTTTTCTGGTTTTGGGATCAAGGTAATGGTGGCCTCATAAAACGAGTTTGGAAGTTTTCTTTCCATTTCTATTTTTTGGAACAGTTTCAGAAGAATAGGTATTAATTCTTCTTTAAATGTTTGGTAGAATTCCCCTGGGAAGTCATCTGGCCCTGGGCTTTTGTTTATTGGGAGATTTTTGATGACTGCTTCAATTTCCTTAGTGGTTATAGGTCTGTTCAGGTTTTCTTTTTCTTCCTGGTTCAGTTTTGGTAGTTGATACATCTCTAGGAATACATCCATTTCTTCCAGATTGTCTAATTTGCTGGCATATAGTTTCTCATAGTATGTTCTTATAATTGTATTTCTTTGTTGTTGGTTATGATCTCTCCTCTTTCATTCATGATTTTATTTATTTGGGTCATTTCTCTTTTCTTTTTGTTAAGTCTGGCCAAGAGTTTATCAATCTTGTTAATTCTTTCAAAGAACCAGCTCCTAATTTCATTGTGTTCTTTTTGTTCCTATTTCTTTGATTTCTGCTCTAAACTTTATTATTTCTCTTCTGCTGAGTTTAGACTTTATTTGCTCTTCTTTCCTAACTCCTTTAGGTATAGGGATAGGTTGCATATTTGAGACCTTTCTTGTTTCTTGAGAAAGTCTTGTATTGCTATATACATTCGTCTTAGGACTGCCTATGCTGCATTCCAAAGATTTTGAAGAGTTGTGTTTTCATTTTCATTTGTTTCCATGAATTTTTAAATCCTTCTTTAACTTCCTGGTTGACCCATTCATTCTTTAGTAGGATGCTCTTTAGCCTCCATGTATTTGAGTTCTTTCCGACTTTCCTCTTGTGATTGAGTTCTAGTTTCAAAGCATTGTGGTCTGAATATATGCAGGGAATGATCCCAATCTTTTGGTACTGGTTGAGACCTGATTTGTGACCTAGGATGTGATCTATTCTGGAGAATGTTCCGTGGGCACTAGAGAAGAATGTATATTCTGTTGCTTTGGCATGGAATGTTCTGAATCTATCTCTGAAGTCCATTTGGTCCAGTGTGTCATTTAAGGTCTTTATTTCCTTGTTGATCTTTTGCTTAGATGATCTGTCCATTTCGGTGAGGGGGCTGTTAAAATCCCCCACTATTACTGTATTGCTGTTGATGTGTTTCTTTGCTTTTGTTATTAACCGCCTTATATAATTGGCTGCTCCCATGTTAGGGGCATAGATATTTAGAATTGTTAGATCTTCTTGTTGGATAGACCCTTTAAGTATGATATAGTGTCCTTCCTCATCTCTTATTACAGTCTTTGGTTTAAAATCTAATTTGTCCGATATAAGGATTGCCACCCCAGCTTTCTTTTGGTGTCCATTAGCAGGGTAAATGGTTTTCAACACCCTCACTTTCAGTCTGGAGGTGTCTTTGGGTCTAAATGAGTCTCTTGCAGACAGCATAACGATGGGTCTTGTTTTCTTATCCAATCTGATACCCTGTGTCTTTTGATTGGGGCATTTAGCCCATTTACACTCAGGGTAAAAATTGAAATATATGAATTTAGTGCCACTGTATTGCCTGTAAGGTGACTGTTACTGTATATTGTCAGTGTTCCTTTCTGGTCTATGTTGCTTTTAGGGTCTCTCTTTGCTTAGAGGACCCCTTTCAATATTTCTTGTAGGGCTGGTTTTGTGTTTACAAATTCCTTTAGTTTTTGTTTGTCCTGGAAGCTTTTTATCTCTCCTTCTGTTTTCAATGATAGCCTCGCTGGATAGAGTCTTCTTGGCTGCATATTTGTCTCATTTAGTGCTCTGAATATATCATGCCAGTCTTTTCTGGCCTTCCAGATCTCTTTGGATAGGTCTGTTGCCAATCTAATGTTTCTACCACTGTACATAACAGATCTCTTATCCTGAGCTGCTTTCAGGATTTTCTCTTTGTCTCTGAGGCTTGTAAGTTTTACTACTAGATGTCGGGGTGTTGACCTGTTTTTATTGATTTTGAAGGGGGTTCTCTGTGCCTCTTGTATTTTGATGCCTGTTTCCTTCTCCAAATTAGGGAAGGTCTCTGCTATAATTTCCTCCAATGCACCTTCTGCCCCTCTCTTTCTTCTTCTTCTGGGATCCCAATTATTCTAATAGTGTTTCATCTTATGGTATCACTTATCTCTTGAATTCTGCCCTGGTGATCCAGTAGTTGTTTATTTCTCTTTTTCTCAGCTTCTTTATTTTCCATCATTTGGTCTTCTATATTGCTAATTCTCTCTTCTGCCTCATTTATCCTAGCATTTAGAGCCTCTATTTTTTATTACACCTCATTAATAGCCTTTTTGATTTCAGCTTGTTTAGATTTTAGTTCCTTTATTTCTCCAGAAAGTGTTTCTCTAATATCTTCCATGCTTTTTTGCAAATCCAGCTAGTATCTCTAAAATCATCATTCTGAACTCTAGTTCTGACATCTTACTAATGTCCATATTGATGAGGTCCCTGGCAGTCGGCACTGTCTCTTGTTCTTTTTTTGAGGTGATTTTTCCATCTTGTCATTTTGTCCAGAGGAGAATAAATGGATGAGAGAACAAAATGCTAACAGGGTAAAAATGACCCCAGTAAAATATAGACTAAACAAATCAGAAGAGACCTGAAACTGGGGGAAAAGAAAGGGAGAGAAAGAAAAAAGAAAAAAAAAAGAAAAATATAAAGATAAAAACGTACAAACAAACAAAAACAGAATATGATCAAATATGATCAGGCTGGTGCATAGATCAGTGCCACACACTAGATTTTGGGTGTATTTTGGTCAGTGAGAAGAAAGTGCCTCCCAAAATTTTAAAGAAAGAAACACTTATATATGTACAAAAATAAGGATAAATATGATGAAGGGATGGAATATGATTGTAAAGATGAAAATTATAAAATATTTTATAAAAGGAATTGATAAGATAAGAAGTTGGCTGAAAAAAGAAAGAAGAGGATTTAAAAAATAAAATAAAAGGGATGGGCGCCTGGGTGGCTCAGTTGGTTAGGCGACTGCCTTCGGCTCAGGTCATGATCCTGGAGTCCTGGGATCGAGTCCCGCATCGGGCTCCCTGCTCGGCGGGGAGTCTGCTTCTCCCTCTGACCCTCCGCCTCTCATGCTCTCTCTATCTCATTCTCTCTCTCAAATAAATAAATAAAATATTAAAAAAATAATAATAAAATAAAAAATAAATAAAATAAAAGGGGAGAATGTGATCAAGCAGGAGACTAGAACAAAGCCATACAGTAGAGATTTAGGGTATATTTTGGTCTGTTTGAAGAAACTGTATCTCAAAATTTTAAACAGAGAACAACATATATATATACCAAAAATAAGGTTAACTACTATGAAGCGACAGATTATGACTCTAAAAATGAAAAATAAAAAAGATTTTTAAAAAAGGGATTGATAAGATGTTGGTTGAAAAAGGGAAAAAGAAAAATTCAAAAAAAAAAAAAAAGAAAAAAGAAGACTAATAAAATTAATTTTGAAAGACTAAAGAATCCTGGGAAAGAAGCCATGAATTCTATGTGCAGTGTTCCCCTAGCACTGGAGTTCTGTCGTTCTCATTGATCGGTAAACTTGGGCTTGGTGGCTGTTCTTGCTGATCATCTGGGGGAGGGGCCTGTTTTTGTGGTTCTCAAATGTCTTTGCCAGAGGTGGAATTGCCCTGCCCTTGTGGGGGGCCAGGCTAAGTAACCTGTTCGGGTTTGCTCTTGGAAGCTTTTGTTTCCTGCAAGCTTTCCATACAGCTTTGGAGGACGAGAGTGAAAATGGCGGCCTCCCAATCTCTGCCCCAGAGGAGCAGAGAACTCGGGGCCCACTCCTCAGTGTGCCCCCAGAGAAAAGCAGTCAATCACTTCCGTCTCCCCAGTCTCCGGCTGCGCTCCGTGCTCCCCCGGCCTGTGACTGAGCATTTCTATCTCTGGCACTCAACCCCGTGTGGAGTCTCCAAACCCAGCAGATCCCTGTGGTGCTCTCCCATGCTGCTCCTCCCTGGGGGAGGAAGGGGAGTCTCCCCAGATCTGCCGCTTGTTGGGTCCCTGCTGGAAAAGCAGTGGCCTGACTGTGCTGCAGATCATGGTTTATAGCAACCCCGAGCTGAGAGCCCACTCCCCGGCTCCGTCTCCGCAGCTGGCTTCCCTGCTCTGATACCTGGGAACTCTGCCTCACTCAGGCACCCCCGGTCTTTCTGTGACCCCAAGGGTCCTGAGACCACACCTTCCCAGCTAGGGTTCCACCCCTCACTTAGCCACTGGAGCGATGTCCCTCAGTGGAGCAGAATTCTAAAAGTTCTGATTTTGTGCTCTGCTGCTCTATCACTTGCCGGTATCAGCTGATGGAGGCCCCCTCCCCTGGGATCTATCTTCCTGAATATCACCTTGGATTCACTTCTCTGCATATCCTACCCTCCAGAACGTGGTCTCTTTCCTGTTCAGAGAGTTGCTGCTATTCTTTTCTTTGATCTCCTGTTGAGTTCGTAGGTGTTCAGAATGGTTTGATCCCTATCTAACTGAATTTCTGGGACCAGAAGAAATTTAGGTCTCCTACTCCTCCACCATCTTGTCATAGTCTTCATCTGTTTCATTTATGAGAAAATAGGTTAAAAAATTAACTTTTATTGAAGGGCAACAATAAGTAAATTAAAAATTTTGCTCTCAATCTCAGTGTTTTTCCCTAATTTCCCAATTACTTGTGTCTGAGAATCTGTTGTGGAGATAGGAAGTAGAAAGTGTTTTAATCTAAAGTGTGACACCCTTCAAATCCTGATTAAATTACCTGGATTCTTTTCATATAGGAGAATCATAACATCTAAACTGGAAACAAATGTTCTTCAACTATTGTAAGAATAACCCATGGTTATTGGTATATGGTTATTGGTTATATAACTCCATGGTACATTAAGTAGTATATGGAATACTACCGACCCATAAGGAGGAATGAACTCTTGATACACAAAACAACATAGATGAATTTAAATTCATTACAAGTGAAAGAAGTCAGACTTGAAAGTGTGCACGTTATAGGATTCCATTCATTTGACATTCTGCAAAAATCAAAATTATAATGACAGAGAACAGATACCTGCTTCCATTATTTGAGGATGAGTGGAGTAGTTTAATCAAGAAGGATAAAATAATTTTTTGGCCTGATGGAACTCTTGTGTATAATTGATTGTGATGGCATATGTTACATGACCCCATGTATTTGTTAAAACTTATAGAACTGTCCACTAAAGAGAATGAGTTGTTTGAATGGAAATTTAAAACAATAAATTGAATCGCACAGCTAAAGTTGTTTCATTATCTATATCGTTTTCATGAAAAATTTATGTTTGGTTAATTTAGTTATTACAGTGCAATTTATTGAACTTTCACTCTATTGATACTTAGCTATTTTCTGATGTTTCAATATTATTGCCTTACAGATTTAACATATTCATGCATGTCAATACCTCATTCTCCATATTTTGAAAAATTTCCTTAAATATATTCCTTAATGTTTATAGCGTCTTTCAAATATAATGTCTATTTATCTTCTGAAGGGATTAAATTGAATTTTGATGTCACATGATTAATAATTATATTATTTTCCCTTATCCAAATTTGACATTGTTACATTCATTTTTTCCCATTTTTAGTAAGATAAAATACATAAACATAAAATTTGCTATCTTAACTACTTAAAGTGTATGGCTGTAATATTAGAACATTGATATTATTGTGTAAGCATCACTATCAGAAATTGCCAGAATTTGTTTCATATTGCAAATCTAAAACTCTGTACCCATTAAAAAATAACTCCTCTTTCTCCTCTCAACCTAGGCCCTGGAAACACCATTCTACTTTCTATGATTTGAACTACTCTAGGCACTTCATATAAGTGGAATTTCATTGTATATATCTTTTTGAGACTGCCTTATTTCACTTAGTATAATGTCCTCAAAGTTAATCCATATTGTGTCATATCTGACAATTTCCTTCTTTTTTAGTGTTGGATAATACTTTATTATATGTATTATAATATCTATATTATATATATATATATATAATATTTTGTTATCTATTCATCTATTCATCTGTCCATAGATATTTGAGTTACTTCCACATTTTAGCTATTGTGAATAATGCTACTATGAACATGGGTGTACAAAGATCTCTTTGAGACCTTGCTTTCAATGCAATATTTTTTTAAGATTTTTTAAAAATTTATTTGAGAGAGAAAAAGGAATAGCGGTAGGGAGGGGCAGAGGGAAAGAGAGAGAGAAGTAGACTCTCCGTTGAGCAGGAAACCCGAACCGACTGAGCCACCCAGGCACCCCCCCAGAAGTGCAATTTTTTGAGGAACATTTATTTATTTATTTTTTCCCACAGCAGCTGTACCATTTTACATTCCCACAATAGTTCACAAGAGTTTCAATTTCTTCACATTCTTTCCAGCATTTATTTTCTGTTTTGTTTTGTTTTGGTAGTAGTTATCCTAATGGATGTGAGATGGTATCTATTATAGGTTTGATCTGCATTTCCCTAACGATAAGCAATGTTGAACATTTTTCTTGGGTTTATCTGGCACTTTTTTGAAGAAAAGTGTATTCAAGTCCTGTGTCCATTTTTGAATCATAAGCTATTTATCTTTTGTCTTTTTACTCTGTGGATAGTGTTCTTTGATGCACAAAACATTCTTAAATTTCATGAAGTTCAATTTGTCTCTTTTTTGTTGCTGTTGACTCTGTTTTGTTGTCATATCCAATAAACCATTGCCAAATTCAATGTTGTGAAACTCTGGTCTAAATTTTCTTTTAAGAGTTTCTTAGTTGTAGGTCTTACATTCAGGTCTTTGATTCATTATGAGTTAATTTTTGCATATAATGATAGATAATGCTCCAACTTTATTATGTTTTTCTATGTAAATATTCAATTTTCCCAGTGCCATTTGTTGAAAAGACTGTCCTTTCCCCCCCATTGAACGATCTTGAGACCTTGTCTAAACTCATGTAACCATGCATGAGAGTTTATTTATGGGTTCTTTATTCTACTTCATTGGTCTATATGTCTATTGTTATTCCAGTAATATACTGCTTGGATTTCTGTAGTGTAGTAAATTTTCAAAATCAGGAAGTGTGAGTCCTTCAACTTTGTTCTTCTCTTTCATGACTATTATGGCTATTTGTGATATCTGGAGATTTTATGTGGATTTTAGAATGGATTTTTCTGTTTCAGCAACAACAACAACAAGGATCATTGGGATTTTGATAGAGATTGCATTAATTCTGTAGATCACTTTGGGGGTAGTAATAACACCTTAAAAATATTAAGTTTTCCAATCCATAAACATGAGATGTTTGTCCATTTATTTCTGTCTACTTTATCTTCTTTCAGGAATGTTTTGTAGTTTTCATCATATATGTCTTTTAACAGCTTGGTTAAATTAATTCTTAAGTATTTCATTTTTTGGTACTTTTGTAAATGGAGTTGTTTTCTTACAGTCCTTTTCAGATTATTCAATATTTGTATATAGAGTGGAACTGACTTCTTAGCATTGAAATTTAATCTTGCTAATTTATTGAATTTATTTATTCTAACAGTTTTTTTGTGGAATCTTTAAGGATTTCTGCATATAAAATCATATCATCTGTGAACAGAGATAATTTTACTTTTTCTTTCCAATTTCAATGGCTATTATTTCCTTTTCTTGACTAATTCCTCTTCCAGTGCTATATTAAATAGAAGTGGCAAGACTGGTGTACTTGGCTTGTTCCTGATCTTAGAGGAAAGCTTTCAGTCTTTCAACATTGAGTAAGATATTCCCTGTGGATTTTTTATACATGGATTATATTATGATGAGGTAGTTTCCTTGTATTACATAACTAGTTGAGTGTTTTTATCATAAAAGGGGCTGGATTTTGTGAAATGTTTTTTTCTGCATCAGTTGAAAAGGTCATGTTTTTATTTTTTCCTCTGTTAATGTGGTATGTTACATTAGTTAATTTTTGTTTTTTAAACCATTCTTACATTTCCAGGAATAAACCTAATGTAATTATGGTATATAGTCTTTTTAATATAATAACTTTTTTTTTTTTTTTTTTTAGGATTTTTGCATCAAAATCCACAAAGTATATTGGTCTGTAGTTTTCTTATAGTTCTTTGGCTTTGGTATCAGGATAATTTTTGGTTTCATAAAATGAGTTAGGAGGAAGTATTTTTTTTTTTTTTTTTTTTTTTTTTTCTTTCTTTCTTCTTTTTTCCCTAGAAAATTTAAAAATTGTTAGTTCTTTAAATGTTTGGTAGAATTCATCAATCAGTGAAGCCATCATATCTTGGGCTTTTCTTTTTCAGGAGATTTTTAATTATTGTTTCACTCTCATTGCTAGTTACAGGTCTATTCAGAATTTATATTTCATCATGATTCAGTCTAGAAAAAAAAAAAAAAACTTGTGTTTCTAGGAATGTGTCCATTCAAGATGATGACAAGAGGTATAATGTTTTATAATTCATTTTTCACAATAATAGTGTAGAAGCAATGTGAACATCCACTATACTCACTCTGGCAGTGTCAGAATTTTAACATTTTTTTTCTCATGTATGTTTTTATAGTCCTCAGAACATAAACTGCTTGCCTTGCTCAGCATTTCCCAGTAGCCTCTTTCACATGACCGGATTTAATGTTCTTACATAAATCTAGTTCAAGTAGATGAAAGTAACCATTTTATCTAAATACTTACTGAATGACAGTCCAATTGTCAGTCTTTTAAAATGGGACTTTTCCCCAAGTTGCTAAACAAAACAATACAAAACAAAACTTCACCTGAATTATACTATTGTAGAAGATAAACTCATTTCACATTAGCAACTCTAGATTCAATAATTCCATTTAAAAAAAAAGAGAGAGAGAGAGAGAGATAAAGAAAAAAAAGAAGGGCCCCTAAAAGTGAACTCTTATGTAATCTGTAGATTGAACCCCTATAGTGTTCTTGAATCATTGCTCAACACTGCAGATATAAAGATGATTAAGTCTTGATTCTTGCCTTCAAGAAATGCATAGAATACAATATCTATTAAGGCAGGAGAGTAAGTACATATAATATGATATATGGCATATAAACTGACATAATAAGAATGCATTTGAGTATAATAGAGAATAAGTATATTTGGGAACACATAAGAAACAAATACAATATGCCAGAAGAGAAGAAAAAAAGAGATGGTGAGGTTATGGAAAGTTTCATAGAGAAGTTGTCAGTTCACTTTATTTTTGAAGATGATTTCATAGCTTTATGATTTTGTTCATATACACATACACATACACACACATTTAATTGTGATGATGGTGAAAGTAGGATTAGACAAACACTTTCAAGAGACATTTTGAATATTAAAATTTGGCCCCGTATTGTTCTGTTCAGTTGGCTAAAAGGCTGGTACTACTAGAAGACAGATCATTATTTTCACTTACATTTAAGTTAACCTTAAATCCATGTGTGAATTGAGTTGTAGGTGCTTAATAAAGTGACGGGTAATTATAATCAGGGTCTTAACATTTAAAAGTATATCTGTACCTATTTATCTCTAATTAATCACAGATGTAGGGAATCTGTTAGCAGAAAGAAATAACTATTTAAAACAAAATATGTGGGCGCCTGGGTGCCTCAGTTGGTTAAGCGACAGCCTTTGGCTCAGGTCATGATCCTGGAGTCCCGGGATCGAGTCCTGCATCAGGCTCCCTGCTCAGCAGGGAGTCTGCTTCTCCCTCTGACCCTCCCCCCTCTCATGCTCTCTCTCTCTCTATCTCATTCTCTCTCTCAGATAAATAAATAAAATCTTTAAAAAAAAAAAAAGAAAACAAAAACAAAATATGTGAAATAGCTAAAAGAATTTTGCTTTTATTCTTTTTTCTTGGTGAAACTTTGTTGGCTAGTAATGAAGTTACTTTAATAAGAGTTATATATATTCAATTGCTGAAACTGCACACAAAAAATAAACAGAAGTTTCTCTGAAATGACAGAGGATACATTGGTGAGAAACATGGAAACATCCAGTAAATGCAAGAGCCTAGAGTGGAAATTAGAAGTTAAGAGTCTAAACAAGATCTGTTGTCCTGGGATGATTCTGGACACTGGATTCTCAATATCCAGTGCGGAAATGAAAATTGATTTAGTAGGATAGTCTATAAAAATCTGGAAAGTGGCCTGAGAATGTCATAGGTTATAGGTATTTAAAAGAACTTTTTACTCATGGAGTGAAAAGCCAAAATGAAATTGCACAGTGTACCCATATAGAATGCCATTTTCACTGAACACTCATCATAAACCTATTGATAGTGCTTATGGGTTATGTAGTTTGGGGAGTTTTTGCAAATGAAAAATTCATGGTTACTGGGACTCCCCCCCCCTTGAAATTTTAAACACAATTTTTGATGTGGTTTTTCATGACTATTAAATATTGATAGAAAAAATATTTTAAAATCTTTATTGATTATATTATTTCTTTTTTTAATATACCCTTTAGTTAATTTCAGGTCAGTTTAACCAGTTTACTGGTTTATAATTTCCAAATAATTATCTTTATAGTATTTAAAGTCTAAATCTAGTAAATGCTAAATATACTTTTAAAGCTAATTTAGTATTTAATACTAATTTAGGCATGGAGTTCGTATGTGTTAGATTTAGTATTTATATATAAATTTCTAAATAGTAATACTTATAGGATGCAATATTTTACAGTAACTTTATATTCAAACCACACCCTTATGAGGCCTATGAGATAGTTACAAGAAAAATTTATTGGAGTAAATTAGCATGACTGTATCTTATAGTAGAAACTGAGTAATACACAGGCAGATCAACCTACTTTTGACAGGTATTGAATGAGAACGTAAGATACTACCTTGATTTCAGGAAATTGTTTATATCACTGACTTAGGTTCTTTAATTAGTTCTTATTTGGACTATATTTAAATAGGTCTTTGTCAAAGTTATTTAGTCTGTTGTTACTTGTTTTGCCCTTTGTGGCAACTACCTCCAGTATGTGTACAGAGGAAACTAGAGCCTACAATTGGTTTTAGTCTTTGAGCAGTAAGAAAATAATGTTAAAAATTATATATTTACATTTGTTTATTTGTGATTTACCTAAGTATTTAATTATTTTGAATCTGCCTTATTCCAAATAATATTTAGAACAAGATAATAATTCAAAGAGGGTACTAGATACATAATGCTGCTTCATAAATATATTAGTGGGGGTGTAAAAAGTCATCCTGAGTTAAAATTAGATTGTTAATAACAACCTTTAATAAGTGACTTGAAATATATCAGAAAGTCACATGAAGCAAGTATATTGAAAAAGTAACTAAAATATACATTCTTATATGTCACATTAATCCAGTTGAGAAGGTGTTATCATTCTTTTGTTACATATGAGAAACATACTTCTACTTAGCTAACTTAACTTTTTGCTTAAATATTTAGTTCTTATGTTACTTTCTTTTTAAGTCTGTGCCTTTTTTATCTCTTCTCACAGTATTATTTAAAGAATCAATATTTGTAAATAACTAGAGCCAGACTTACTGTACTTAATTTTTAGAGGTTATTTACTTCTGATCTTGACAAACAAAGAAATGGAATGTTAAAATTCACATTTGAGAGCACAGAGCAAAACCTATTAGTTAAACATTTCTTGAGAAACCACTTCATACATTGTGTAAAGTTTAGAGATGAAAATCACACAGTCCCTGTTCTGAAAGATATTCTCTAGTACTTGAAAGAAATATTTTGATGAGATTAATAATATATTTTGCACTCATAATAATAAAACTCAAAAAACCATAATTTATTTATTATGGACCAAGAATTGGGGTAAACTCAATACTTTGCTGTGATTTAAACAATTTTGTCCTCATTTTACTGAAACCTAAAAATCCTAGTCTTATCAAATATCACACATTTAATAAATATGAGAACATAATTTGAAGCCCTGTCTGCCTAAATCTATTTCTATGACTTATGACCTGATTATGGAGAAACCTACATACCAAAGTAACCAGCTTGCTTATATACTTGAAAATTGTTAAAGTAGATCTTAAATGTTCTCACCTTACACACATGCAAAAGTTATTATGGGAGATGATGTATGATTAACTTTATCTGATAATCATTTTGCAACATATATGTGTATCAAATCACCATATTGTATATGTTAGACCTACACAACGTTATGTGTCAATTATATCTCAATAGTATTAGGGAAAAATAATACAAAAACCAAAACAAAACTGACCAGTTTGCTCGTAATTCTCATATTGAGAAAGATCCACTTAATGGATTTAAATAAGGGAGAGATATATCCAGTTAAGCATATGATATATGTCACTTTATCCATTTTGTTGAAGAATGTCTATATTGACTAGGAGTGGTTTTAATAATGTCACAGAATATGAACATTAATAACCACAAAATATGGAGAAAATAACAATTTATGACATACTTTTAAGAAATAAGTTTCAAGATATATTTTAAACCAATAATGTATACCTTCTATGAAAATGTTGATTCCAGCTCTATTAATTACTGACAGTGTGATTGTGGACAAATCATCCTATATATTAGAGAGTCTCAGTGTCAGCACTATTAATATTTTTAAATGGGTAATCTTCAGTGTGTGTGTGTGTGTGTGTGTGTGTGTCTGCGTGCACACGCGTGTGTGTGTATGAAGGGAGAGGTAGTTGGGTGAGTGTATCCTGTATACTGTAGGATGTTCAGTGGCATTCCTGGCTTCCACTGTCTAAATGTAGTAACCTCCTAGTCATGGCAATCAAAAATGTTTCCAAATATTGCAAAATATTTCCTGGGAAACTAAGTCAACTCTGGTTGTAAACCACTGCTTTATACCCTCTATAAACTCAATGTCTTCAGCAATAATATGGGGATTTTATACAAAAATAGATGGTTGGGAAAATTAAATTAAAACATGTAGTTCCTGACTGCCATTTAATGTTATTTATGTTATGTTTTCTTTACAATATATGTTAATCTACAGAGGTGGTTTGTTTACTTTGTGAAATATGTGTAAATTGTGGAGATATATTTCATAAAGGATTACTTCATTAATTAGGTATATAGATATATGTTTCTCTCTACTTGTCTGAAAAATAAATTATGAACAAAGGAAGTTATGATTATGTTAGATTCTTCTGGGAAATGGAAGATTGAGAAGACATGATAAACTCAGGTCAGTAGGTACAACTCTGTGTTTTGAGATAATGGAGAAAGCAAAGCTTCAAGAGGAAACTAATTTTTCTTATGCATTTTGAAGCCATTGAATGATTCCCTTAAATGAAAAGAAGGTAATTACATGAATGGACATAAATCATAAATGTAGGGGTACTTATTATAACCATAATTGAATAAGTTAGAGAAATAAGAGGGTAGCTGTTGGAGCAGCAAAATATATGCTAAGAAGATAAGAGGGGTTCTCTAGTTCTCCATTTAATACAAATGAAACTCCAAATTGTTGCTTTGCATCTCAGCTAGACTGTAACTGATTATGACCTACTGTCAAAGAAAAGGAGCCTCAAAAAAGGAGCCTCAGATAAACTAAAAGAAACTCCTGTTATGTCTAGTCTCACTTGTTATTGGAAGGGATAACTATATGTGTGATGACTGGGAAATAATCCCTCCTGTAGAATTTCAGTTCATTAGTTAGTTTGGGCTGCTCTAACAAAAATACCATAAGCTGGGTGCCTTAGAAAAAATAAAAATGTATTTCTCACAATTCTAGAATCTGGAAGTCAGAGATCAGGATGCTAACTAACATGCTCAGGGTCTGATGAGGACCCTTTTGCAGACTGCCAACTTCTCCTTGTAACTTCACATGGTAGAAAGATGGAGAGAATTTTTTAGGATATCTTTTTTTTTTAAGATTTTATTTATTTATTTGACAGAAAGAGACACAGCGAGAGAGGGAACACAAGCAGGGGGAGTGGGAGAGGGAGAAGCAGGCTTCCTGCCAAGCAGGGAGGCCGTTGTGGGGCTGATCCCAAGACCCTGGGATCAGGGTGTGAGCCAAAAGCAGATGCTTAATGACTGAGCCACCCAGGCGCCCCTAGGGTATCTTTTATTAGGGCACTAATCCCATTCATAAGAGCTCCATTCTCATGGTCTAGTCACTTCCCAAACACCTGACATCATAATACCACATTGGGGGTTAGAATTTCTACATAGCAATTTTGAGGGGATATAAATATTTAGTTTATAACACTTAGCCTGGATTAAAATTATTAAAATTAAGTGTGCTTTGAAAATTCCTTGTTTTATATATTGAGAATACATTTGATATTTTAGATATTCTCAATTTTATAACATGATTGTTTTTATTAATAAGATTCATTGATGATTGCATCTTACTTTATTTAATATTTATGAATTCTAAGTATTATATATGTGTGTGTAGTTATAACTTTATTTCAAAGAAGCTAACTCCAAATTTAAAAAAATAGAAATGATTTCTATTGAGAAACTATAAAGAAGAATTTCATAGTTTCTTATGGTAAAATACCAATTCTTTCTTAATTTGGAGCTCTAAATCAGTTATAAACATGAACAGGACATGCATCTATTACACACATGAATACACATACACATACACAAAAATCTTTATATAGGTATTTTCAAAAATTTTTTAATTAATGAGTCCACATAGGAGACAAATTGTCTTTGCAGAATATGGAGAATATTTTAGGAAGTTCCTGGCTCGGGAGACTGTTGCTGTAATTAACAGCCAATGCATATAAGCTGTGTGGCCTAGAAATCACTGAATTCTTGAATTCCCAAAAGAGCTTAAAAATGATATCAAAAGCTAATGTTTAATTTTCAGTTGCAAACTACATTGTAGAATTTAGCATACTTTGTGACTTATGCCCTAGACTCATTGGAATAACAAACTAGAATAAAATAACAAACCAGAATACAGTGAATATATATATATATATATAAATTTTGATAATCAAATTCTTCTATTTCAATTGATAATCAAATAGGTTTATATTCCTTAATAGTTTTGAGCTGCCAAATCTTTCTGAGACCTTAGGGATAGATTAGGATTTTTAATCTTCTTTCCTGTAAGAATTGCAAATTTATCAATTCTCTCATTGAAAGTACAAAACTAAACTCAAGATCAAACATTTCACACATATAAATGACAAACTCCAAACATAAATCTGCTTTGTTGTCAATGAAAAGAAAAGCAATCTTATCAATTTTGTTTGGTTAAATTTTCTCTCTTTACTCTTGTTGATTTTATTTTGTACTTTGAAGTTCATGTTGTATTTAGGGAAAGGTTTTCTGTTCTACTGTTTTATCATTTGGAATAGCCAATTCAAGTCTTTAGTAAATTTTCCCTTCTAAAAATCATTTTTTATTCTATGTATACTTCAAAAATTCCTCTACTTCATTAATTATTTTGTGCTAACTAAATTGTCCCACCACACTGTATAACTTTTCTTCATACCCCAAACAAGTGTTTCATTTCAAATAAATTTTGTGTCCCCTTTCATTTCTATTGGGAAAACCAAAAAGATTAGCATTATAATTTCAGCTATATACCAAAAAAATAATATATATTATCCTATAAATTACTGTAATATTGAATAGGTAAGGCAAGTGAGTCTTACAGATAGTACCAAAATAGACCCATGTTTTAAAATGCTTAGGTGTAGAACTTGTAAAAAATGGTTTTGTAGATTTGGGGTACATGATAAGAACAATATTGTTTCCTACTGAAATTTGAATTTTTTTCAATAATACACACAAATTTTCGTATATGCAAATAAGCCAATGTTATCTGCTGATGATATATATTAATAATGTATTGTGCATTTTTAAATATTCATAGAACTAAAATTCATAAAAGTCTAGTAAGCTTACATAAGATGTGCACACATTGCAGCATTCACATTTTTCCAAGTGTAGAAGAATTTACCAAAGTAGACATATGCTGTGTAACAAAGTCTCAACAAATTTCAAAGATAAAAAAATAAAGAAATCTTTTGAAGTATGTTTTCTGACCACATGGAATTAAGCTAGATTAAACAAAACATTTAGAAAAGAGCCCAAATTCATAGAGACTAAAAGCTTACTCTTAAATAATCCATGAGTTAAAAAAAAAAAAAAAAAATCAGAATGTTTTTAACTAAAATGTAAACTAATAAATGCATGACATATCAAAAATGCATTGACACATCAAAAGCTGTGGTTAGTGGAATATTTATTATAAAATTTAAAATGTGAACAATTATTTGAGTTCCATTCTGAGAAAGCTAAAAAAAAAAAAAAAGAACAGCAAAAAGAAAAAGAAAAAAGAAGAAAAAAATGTGATCATTGCAATAGATGAAGAAAGCATTTGAGAAAACTCATTACTTCATCATGTAGGGGCCAAGGGCAGGCAGCCCCAAAGTGGCCTACTTTGGCATGAACATTATTTTGAGTTAAAAACAGTCAAAACCCAGCAGATTCAAGAAAATCTCTTTACCTCCCCCTCAATTGCCTGCTTATACCAGAAAGAGAGCTATTATCAGAGATCCCTCTTTACTAAAAAGAATAACCTTTATTAAACATACTAGACTCTTTATGGGCTGGTTCCTTCATTTTTTCTCTAGCGTCATTTCCAAATATATTTCGTGATATTTTATATGTTTAAATAATCACTGATCAACTTAACATGTATTGAACTTTTCATGTGATTTTATATGGCTAAGCTTCTGAATATATTATTTTACAATATGAACTCCTTTAAATTAAGTTTTTTTTAACTTTATATTGAAATTTACACATATATGCCAAAAATTATACATTATTATAACTATAAATGAATTTTTCAAATTAAGTATACTTAGAGTGTTGCAAAAACAGAATATTACCAGCAGTCCTGAATTCCCCTACTCACCACCCACTTTGTAGTCACTATCTCCTAAAAGTAAAACTATGTGACTTCTAATAGCACAAATTAATTTTGCAAGTTTTGTGATTTACTCCTGTGTCTGTTTTTTATTCAAATCATACAAAGTTAATAAATATTGTTGCATGTATTTTGCATATTTTTCTTCTACTTATGTGTGTGATACCTTCATCCCTTTTGAAATTTTTTATCAGTTTTAATTTTCATGGGCATTTGGGTAAATTCCAGTTTTAGGTTATTACAAATACTGCAACTATGAACATATTAATACTTTTTTGGATAAACATATATACACAGGCCTATTGATTATGTATCTAACAGCTGAATTGTTGTGTCATGGGTGTGCTTATTTTTCAGCTTTAATAAATACTGTCACACAGTTTTTTCAACATGTGGTATTTTCCATTTTGCATTTGGCTGAGTATGTACTGGCATATCACTCTGTATTTAATTTGCATTTTTCTGGTAGCTAATGAAGTTAAACACCTTTTCACATGCTTAATAGTCATATGGGTATCCTCTTTTGTGAACTGCTATTTGTCTTTTACCCCAAAAGCTGTTGAATTTTCTTTCTTATTGATATGTGAGATATTTTCAGTATTTAAGTTGTGAGTTCCTTGTTTTATATCCATCTATCTATTCTCTATTGTATCTTTCATTTATTTCTCCATGGATCTACAAACCTAATAAATATGTTCTCTTGTTCTGTGAGTTGCTTTTCTAGTCCCTCAATGCATATTTTAATAGTAACATTAACATTAATAATAACATTAACAATTCCAGACTTCAAAAAAAAATGTTCTTTGTGTCTTTTTCTGCCTCCAAGGTCACAAACATGTTTAACTATGTTTTCTGTTAAAAACCTTAATATTTTATCTCACACAATTGATCTCTAATCTATCTGGAACTGATGTTTCTGTGTTCAGAGTAAAATGGAGGCAAAAATACATTTTTATTGTATAGATGGCTAATGTCCTAAACTATTCATAAAGAAAACAATTTCCCATTGCCTTATACCTGCTGGGAATTGCCAGCACTCCCTATACTAATGAGTGAAAGATTACTCCAAACTTTGCTGTGAAAAAGAGAAGGCAATGGGGTCAACACGTGGAGATAAAGACCCATTGCTCTTTGCTCCCACCTTTCTTGGTCCTTCAGGATAATCATACTTCTTTATCATTGTTTCTCAAGCATGTGATGTGTGACAAGGGGTCTTACTTGGAGCTAGGAAGATCTGTTTAAGGGTAAGATATGATATGCTAATCTGCATGTTTTGTGAGTTCTGATAAACAAAACCTAGGGTTATGGGTCTGTTCAGGTTTTCTATTTCTTCCTGGGTCAGTTTTGGTAGTTCTCTAGGAATGTGTCCATTTCTTCCAGATTGTCTAATTTGTTGGCATATAGTTGCTCATAATATGTTCTTATAATTGTTTGTATTTCTTCAGTGTTGGTTGTGATCTCTCCCCTTTCATTCATGATTTTATTTATTTACCTCCTTTCTCTTTTCTTTTTTTATAAATCTGGCTAGGGTTTATCAATCTTATTAATTCTTTCACAGAACCAGCTCCTAGTTTCTTTGATCTGTTCTGTTCTTTGGTTTCTATTTCATTGATTTCTGCTCTAATCATTATAATTTCTCCTCTCCTGCTGGGTTTAGGCTTTATTTGCTGTTTTTTCTCCAGCTCCTTTAGGTGTAGGGTTAGGTTGTGTATTTGAGACCTTTCTTGTTTCTTGAGAAAGGCTTATAGAACTATATACTTCCCTCTTAGGACCGCCTTTGCTGCATCCCAAAGATTTTGAACAGTTGTGTTTTCATTTCCATTTGTTTCCATGAATTTTTTTAACCAGTAAGGAAATTGAAGCAGTAATCAAAAATCTCCCAAGAAACAAAAGTCCAGGGTCAGATGGCTTCCCAGGGGAATTCTACCAAACATTTAAAGAAGAATTAATGCCTATTCTGAAACTGTTCCAAAAAATTGAACTGGAAGGAAAACTTCCAAACTCTTTTTGTGAATCTAGCATTACCTTGGTTCCAAAACCAGACAAAAGACCCCACCAAAAAAGAGAATTACAGAACAATATCCCTGATGAGCATGGATGCAAAAATTTTCACCAAAATACTAGCCAATAGGATCCAACAGTATATTAAAAGAAATATTCACAAGGGCCAAGTGGGATTTATTCCTGGGCTGTAGGCTTGGTTCAACATCTGCAAATCAATCAATGTGATACACTACATTAATAAAAGAAAGAACAAGAACTATATGATCCACTCAATAGATACAGAAAAAGCATTTGACAAAGTACAGCATCCTTTCTTGATCAAAACTCTTCACAGTGTAGGGATAGTCGGTACTTACTTCAATATCATAAAAGCCATCTATGAAAAGCCCATAGATAATATCATTCTCAATGGGGAAAAAAATGAGAACTTTTCCCCTAAGGTCAGGAACATGGCAGGGATGTCCACTATAACCACTGCTATTCAACATAGTACTAGAAGTCCTAGCCTCAGGAGTCAGACAACAAAAAGGAATAAAAGGTATCTGAACTGGCAAAGAAGAAGTCAAATTCTCACTCTTTGCAGATGCTATGATATTTTATGTAGAAAATCCAAAAAACTCCACCCCAAAATTTCTAGAACTCATACAGGAATTCAGTAAAGTGGCAGGATATAAAATCAATGCACAGAAATCAGTGGCATTTCTATACACCAACAACAAGACAGAAGAAAGAGAAATTAAGGAGTCAATCTCATTTACAATTGTACCCAAAACTATAAGATACCTAGGAACAAATCTAACCAAAGAGGTAAAGGATCTGTATTCAGAAAACTATAAAATACTCATGAAAGAAATTGAGGAAGACCAAAGAGATGGAAAAACATCCCATGCTTATGGATTGGAAGAACAAATATTGTTAAAATGTCTATGCTACCTGGAGTGATCTGCACATTCAATGCAATCCTTATGAAAATACTATCAACTTTTTTCAAAGAAATGGAACAAATAATCCTAAAATTTGTATGGAACCAGAAAAGACCCCAAATAGCCAAACGAATATTGAAAAAGAAAAGCAAAGCTGGTGGCATCACAATTCCGGACTTCAAGCTCTATTACAAAGCTGTAATCATCAAGACAATATGGTACTGGCACAAAAACAGACACATAGATCAATGGAACAGAATAGAGAGCCCAGAAATGGACCCTCAACTCTATGGTCAACTAACCTTTGACAAAGTAGGAAAGACTAGCGAAAGGAAAAAATACAGTCTCTTCAACAAATGGTGTTGGGAAAATTGGACAGCCACAAGCAGAAGAATGAAACTGGACCATTTCCTTATACCACACACAAAAATAGACTCAAAATGGATGAAAGACTTAAAGGTGAGCCAAGAATCCATGAAAATCCTTGAGGACAACACAGGCAACAACCTCTTCGACCTCAGCCACAACAACCTCTTCCTAGACACATAGCCAAAGGCAAGGGAAACAAAGGCAAAAATGAACTATTGGGACTTCATCAAGATAAAAAGCTTTTGCACATCAAAGGAAACTGTCAATAAAACCAAAAGACAACCAACAGAATGGGAGAAGATATTTGAAAATGGCATATCAGATAAAGGGCTAATATCCAAAATCTGTAAGAAACGTATAAAACTCAACACCCAAAGAACAAATAATCCAATCAAAAAATGGGCAGAAGACATGAACAGACATTTCTGCAAAAAAGACATCCAAATGGCCAACAAAGACCTGAAAAAGTTCTCAACATCACTTGGTATCAGGAAATACAAATCAAAACCACAATGAGATATCACCTCACACCAATCAGAATGGCTAAATTTAACAAGTCAGGGAATGACAGATGTTGGCGAGGATGTGGAGAAAGGGGAACCTTCCTACACTGTCGGTGGGAATGCAAGCTGGTGCAGCCACTCTGGAAAACAGTATGGAGTTTCCTCAAAAAGTTGAAAATAGAGCTACCCTACAACCCAACAATTGCACTACTGGGTATGTACTCCAATGATACAAATGTAGTGATATGAAGGGGCACCTGTATCCCAATGTTTTACAGCAATGTCCACAATAACCAAACTATGGAAAGAGCCCAGATGTCCATTGACAGAAGAATCTATAAAGAAGATGTGGTATATAGATACAATGGAATATTACTCAGCCATCACAAAGAATGAAATCTTGCCATTTGCAATGACATGGATGAAACTAGAGGGTATTATGCTAAGTGAAATAAGTCAATCAGAGAAAGAGAATTATCATATAATCTCACTTATATGTGACATTTAAGAAATAAGGCAGAGGATCATAGGGGAAGAGACGAAAAAATGAAACAAGATGAAAGCAGAATGGAAGCCAAACCATAAGAGGCTCTTAATCTCAAAGAGTTGTTGGAGGGGAGGGGGGTGGGGGAATGGGATGTCTGGGTGATGGACACTGGGGAGGGTATGTGTTGTGGTAAGTGCTGTGTGTTGTGGAAGACTGATGAATCACAGACCTGTACTCCTGAAACAATACATTTTATGAAATAATAATAATAAAAAATGATTTTTCATCATAAAAAGCAAAACAAAACAAGAACAACAAAAAACATAGCCTAGGGGACAGTGCATACTTTGATCACAGGGCAGCTGTTTGGGCTAAGAGAGCTTCAGGGAAGGCAACTCCCCATGGCATTCCTAGGGCAGAGTGGTCACGCAGGCCTTGGCATTCCAAAGGCTCATGTCCTTCTCTGAAAACTTCCCATCCCTCAGTGGTCTCCGTGTGACATCTTAGCAAGCCAGGTATTATGGATGATTTAATTCTCTACATTAACCCCAGCATACACCTTTATAAACTGAATGACTGTATATGTTAGTCTATTTTAGGGGTTCATGATTTTAAACCATTGGTCAGACTTAGGCTGTTTTTGTATGGCTTCATGTTTAACCTTGCACTGTTCTTACCTTATCCTCATTTAACTATCTTTCCAGGTGACATTTGTCCTAACTCCACTTTTCTTCCTCTTCTTAAAGACTGTTTTGGTTATATTTGGCCATTACATTTTTATTTGAATTTTAGAACCACTTTATAAATTAAAAAAAAAATCTCTTGAGGGGCGCCTGGGTGGCTCAGTTGTTGAGCATCTGCCTTCGGCTCAGGTCATGATCCCGGGGTCCCGGGATTGAGTCCTGCATCGGGCTCCCTGCTCAGCAGGGAGTCTGCTTCTCCCTCTGACCCTCCTCCCTCTCATGCTCTCTGTCTCTCATTCTCTCCCTCGCAAATAAATAAAATCTTAAAAAAAAAAAATTGCTTTAGATTCTTTCCCCTTCTTTCCCCCCACCTTGGTTTTTTCCCCTGCTCAGTCTCTCCTCTCTCTCTCTCTCTAAAATAAATAAATACAATATTTAAAAAATCTGAATATTATCCTCTTAGAAACAATGAATCATGGAACAGTACATCGAAAACTAATGATATAATGTATGGTGATTAACATAACATAATAAACCTAAAAAAAAAAAAAGAAAGAAATTACCTTGATGCAATTTCTTTATGTGTCTCCTCTAAGACATAGGTATTCTTCTATTCTATAGCAGAATTGAATTTTCTACAATAATACATCAAGTAATGTAAGATTTAGACTGGCTTATGGGCCATGCATGACATGTGTCTTCAGTATTTCTCCAAACTCAGTGTGCATGACTCATTCTCTTACTAAGTATATTCCATTTATACTGGATTGCTTACTGATCTTCAAGCATACCAAATTTTTCCTGTCTCAGTGCCTTATATATGTCAATTTTATTTGTCTAAAATATTCTTTTTGCAATACTTCACCTTGCTAAGTACTCTGAATGTCTGCTAAGAGGTCATTCCCTTACAGAGTAAATTCTTGATCACACCATCTGCCTCATCCCTCATATTGCTATTTTACTTTCTCATAGAACGTAATTCATTGATAGCACATTGATAACAGTCTAAATTAGTTTGTCACTCATTTATTTGTTATATTCCAATTTTGTACATCAAATAGAAGTCTACAAGAAAGAAGAAATCTTGTTTAATTTGTTCAGGAAAGCTTAGATGTGTTCTTTAGATATCACGTACTAATAAATATATTTACCTAATTAGTAGAAATTATGTTATATAAAAAGTAAACGTTGGTTACATAATTCAAACATGGATTTTATGATATATAATTTTTGAGAGCAATGAGAATTGACAATGATTTGAATCAACAATTTTCTACAAGAATATTGGGAAAGGATATTATAGGTTACTCACCTCAAACATCTCATTTTATAGATAGGAAAACTCATAACTAAACAGGGAAACAAACTTCAGCCAGTGTCAGATATTTCACAATAATTCCTAAGTGACTTATTTTTTACTTCTATAAACTTCTTAAAGTAATAGTACTTGGACTTTTTTTTTTTTTAATACTTGTTGGGATTATATATCCTATTGTATTCTCTTTTGAACAACAGATAAAGTATAATGATTTCCTCCACTCAGAGATTCTGTCAGGAAGTACAGAAGAGTTTTTGGAAAATAAACCATCTGGTGAAAGGTTAGTAAGTAGGAAATCATCAGTAGAGGAAGAATGAATTATAAGTAAGGGGTTTTTTTTTATTCTTATGTTAATCCCCATACATTACATATAAGTAAGGTTTTATCATAGAAATAACATTGATTTTCAGGCCAGTAGAATGGCACTATACACAAGAAATTATGCTTTGTGATTGTTTTGAACACTTCTTATATTTGTTGTAAATAATAAAATTTCCCAGGTACCAGTCTTATAGGACTTCATTTCTCAAACAAAGTGTATGTAAATATGTCTTCTCAATAAAATCTATCTAGGATGATTATAGATTCATTTTTTAAAATATTTCTGAGCATTTTTTCCTCACATATTTTAAGCACCTTTATCAAGCTAAAGTTAAAAACCAAAATCTCATTTTAGCAGGAAACTTCTGCCTCTGGAAATGCTTTTATGCATTTCCTCAACCAAACCTCCTCTGAAGGAAGGCTAATTATAGGCTTCAATATGCACCTGGGTGAAAATTAGCTTTTAAGCAGCCTTTAAAATAAATGGTTTTTAATTATTATCATTATGCAAAAGCTGCATAAATGCCCTTACTTGTGCTTATAAAGTAACATTTGCTATAATCACCTTTAATATCCAGGAGCAACATAAAGGTTTTCTTTTCTTTTTTACTAAAAAAAAAGTGGAAAGAACATTCATTATCAATTCACAGGTCATTTTATTGTATTTTATGAGGACAAATGTTTTAATTGAAATACATCAACTGCTAAACATATACTGAATGCCAGTTACTTAAAATCAAACTTAAAATACCTTGAAAATATGCTTAATTACTGAAGATTAAAGGTAAATATACAAGATATTCAGCTATAATGTTGAATTTTCTTATTTGATTATGCTTAGGTATTAAACATAACATTTCTATAGAGAAGATAAAACACGTCCATTTAAAAAATAAGAATTTGCTTTATTTATTTAAAAATTATTTGACCCAAAATATTTTTTCTCTTAAGAAATGATAATACTTAAAATTGCTGTGTTTGTGCTTGTGTGTGCCTGTGTATGAGTCAGAGAATAACTTTTGTTTCCACAAAACTTACTTAAAGGCAAAATGCACTAC
Source organism: Mirounga leonina (assembly GCF_011800145.1). Lineage (NCBI taxonomy): Eukaryota > Metazoa > Chordata > Mammalia > Carnivora > Phocidae > Mirounga > Mirounga leonina. The sequence goes on along the minus strand of NW_023270323.1, from coordinate 29,944,038 downwards.
AGGTCTATTTTTATTCAAAATTAGAGGCAAAACATTTTTTTAAAACACATGCAAACAAATCGAAAACACCTATAAAATAGCAGCTTGAGGTAGACATGATGAAGGGGTGGAGAGCAGAAGCAGTATGCTGTGATAATTTGGGGTGGCATAGCAGCTGACTTAACTTTTGTTGTTTTTCTTTTGATTATTTTCTTTCTGCAGCTACTTTTTATAAGAAATGTGTGAGAGATGAAGGTGTGGTATTTTAAAAACACTGTTTGCAAATTTTTATTTGGGATTAAAGAAAGTATTCTTCCAGACAATGATTCAAAAAGGTAACTATTAGAATAATTATTAGATTAAATGAACTATATTTTTAATATTATATGTAATCACAAATCCAGTATCAATCAGTAAATTCTGATGTTAATTTATTTACTCTCATATGATTAATTACAGTCATAAAATTGAAATGTGTTATTGGCTACCATTCTTAAAAACTCCAAATGGAAGGTGCAAAGCTGTAGCTTCGCAGGGATCATAATAATTATTGCATTAAACGATTTGGATGATTGAGGCTGAAATCTGTGATTATATTTTTGCACTCCTGACTAAGTTTATTTCCAGCCTTTGTTGGGAATGGGGCCCTTATTTGTGAAGACATAGTAAGTTCTATGTTAATGGAGGGACACGTTGTGTGGAACTCATTTCCTAACCTGGTCTTTTCTACTTTGCATAGTTTCATCCTCCTAAGGACCCTTAAACTGACTCATCCTCCTAAAGACCCTAGATGTGTAGAAGGGAGTTATAAAACATCAAGTAAATCAATAAATAACTCAATCTATGAAGATATCATTGGACATGAATTTATAGATCTATAACCACCAATGATATATTTTTATTTTTAAAACTTTAGGGGTTTGGTTTTGTTTTTATAAATGGTATGCTCTGCAAAAATGATAGAAATGAAGAGCAATTTTAAGATATTATAACAAACAAATGGCCTGAGAGAAGATTGAGCATGTGAATCAGATTCCCAGTTCCATAGTTTGAACAGGCATTTACAGCTTGAAGTAATGTCCATTCCTTTTTATCCATGCAGCCCAGTAAATAAAAGAACAAAAACTTAATAAAGAAAAGTTAATACTATCTTTAGATGTTTAAAATCAGAAATTAGATGATATTTGGAGATCATATTTGGAATGAAAATACAACTTAGCAGGCTATTTTTATGTTGTTTTTATTAATCATGAAGGGCCGGTAGGTAGTTCTATATTGTTATGTCAGTTAATGGAGAAGAAATACTGATTTTACATGTTTCCATTTGCCAAACATAGAAATAAAAGGCACAGACATTGTGTCCCTACAGAAGGTATTTTATATTCAGTTTTTCTCCAAGTAAACTTAGCTGTTTGAACATCTCATTTGTACAGTATCCTTTTTGCTGAGACATCATATCCACTCACCTTTGAGAAAATTTAAGGAACAACAATGTGACTGCTGAGTTATTGATTCACTTAGAATAATTATTATTCTTGTCCATTAAGGACAGATCCTATAGCCTGCTTTGAAATCCTAGGATAATAAAAAGGGAAGCTCAAGTATTTTATTTTGTTTAGTTTTATTTAAGTTTTTATTTAATTCCAGTGAGTTACAGTGTTATATTTGTTTCAGGAGTACAATATAGTAATTCAACAGTTCCATATACTCATCATGACTCCTTAATTCCCATAACCTGTATAACCCATCCTGGCCCCCGTAACCATCAGATGGTTGTCTTTCCCTTTGCTTGTTTGCTTTGTTTCTTAAATTCCACACAGGAATGAAATCCTATGGTATTTGTCTTTCTCTGACTCTTTTCACTTAGCATGATACTCTTAAGCTCTAGGCATGTCATTCTTTTTTATGGCTGAATAACAAGCCAGTGTGTGTGTGTGTGTGTGTGTGTGTGTACCTATATCTATATTCTTTATCCATTTTATCCATGAATCAACTGATGGACACTTGGGCTGCTTCCAAATCTTGTCTATTGTAGATAATGTTGTGTAAGGATGCACGTATCCCCTTGAATTAGTGTTCTTATATTCTTTGGGTAAATACCTAATCATGTGATTAGTGGTTATATTTGGCAACATTAATGTTGATAACAAAATGGTGTAAATTTAACAGTTTCTATCTTTTGAGGCAATGAGTCTTCCAGGAAATAAAAATGAGAAAGAAATAATTTTCAAAAAGCAGTTCATAACCCATTAACCAAGGTGTGATTCTCAACTGTAAGGAAATGATTGGTATGAGATAGATATGAGGGAATGTAGCACCATGGGAAGAGAAATGTTTGTCCTGTAAGTATCCCATCATTCCTTGCTGTATCAAAGAGCTTCTAGTCCTGTAAGAATGTGCAAACTTCCTGGATTGGCATCAGTCAGGATCTAGTTAAGAATACATAGCTATTCTTTGTCTTTCAACAAAGATAATTATCACAGGTGGTTGATTACATAGATGTATTAAGTGTATGTGGGTTAATGTATTAGTACCTCCTTTTAAGACTTTTGCATGAGCCTAGACGGCCATCAACAGATGAATGGATAAAGAAGATGTGGTGTGTGTGTGTGTGTGTGTATTTATATATATATATATATATATATATATATATAAATATATATATAATGGAATATTATGCAGCCATCAAAAAATGAAATCTTGCCATTTGCAATGACATGGATGGAACTAGAGGTTATTATGCTAAGTGAAATAAGTCAATCAGAGAAAGACAATTATCATATGATTTCACTGATATGTGGAATTTGAGAAACAAAACAGAGAATCATAGGAAAAGGGAGGGAAAAATGAAACAAGATGAAACTAGAGAGGGAGACAAACCATAAGAGACTCTTAATCTCAGGAAACAGACTGAGGGTTGCTGGAGTGGAGGGGGTTGGGAGGGATGGGGTGGCTGGGTGATGGACACTGGGAGGGTATGTGCTATGGTGAACGCTGTGAATTGTATAAGACTGATGAATCACAGACCTGTATCCCTGAAACAAATAATACATTATATGCTAAAAAAAAAAAAAAAAAAAAAAAAAAAAGGCTTTTGCTTGATTCCATGCTACTTTGCTGAATACATATTAGGGAATTAAAGTTTGTTGTTGTCTTCCTCTGAGATATTTTAATGCTATACATTTGGGGATGATAACAAAGTTTTTAAAAGGGTGCTTTTTTATTTTTTGAATAATTTGACACGTGTTAATGATAGGTTCCCACAGAATGCATACATACCTACATTTACCAAGGATATTTTGTCAAATATGTATATAATCTAACAGCTTTAATGAGGATATTTTGATATATATGTAGAAATTTGAAAGGTTCTAGAAATTAACCAATCTAAAGAATCTCAATTTAAAAATGAAGAAACTTTATTTTTTAAAAATATTTAAATAATGTGTACTTGATTTTTGTATCAGTCATCTCCCTGTCAAAATATATATGCATATTCACATACACACACATATGCAAACAAGCTTTGAGAGGACATAGGAAATATTTCCACTCTTAATCTCAAAACATCTCCAATGTACTCTGTCATCACATATAATCAATTTTAAAAATACATATTTCAATATATACTTATATATAAACATGATTTGCATGTAAATATAAATATATATTTAATATGCAGTATATATTCAAATGATTTAGTAAATAATGTCTAGAAAATATTTTAAATTATTATAGTTTCAGAATGTATAGTTTCATACATACAACGTATGTATGAATAAATGAATATGGCATGAGAAATTACATGTTTCACTTTTAATATAGGTAGAATTTTCACAAGAAATTGAAATATACTTCTCAATAACATGTTGAACAATAAAGAAAATAATAAATTACTATCAAAATGTGTAAAATTCAAGGGACTTAAATGTCAGAATTTTTTTTACTTTAGAATTCAGGTATTTTAATTATCTTAAGCAAATAGTATTATGAAATATTTAATGAAGTAAGAAAATCTTGTTTAAGGACCAATTCTTTGAAAAGATATTGGATACTATTTTTTATTAGTCCCATATTTATGGTTTCTTCTTTTTGTCTCAGGTTTATTCCTTTAAATTTAGCTAGATGATACCATTTAATATTTATACTCAGTAAAAGTACTGTAGTTTTTGAAAATCTGTTGCATTATAGTCAACAATTGCCCAAGTCTGATTTATTGAGCTTATATACTTTTCTTCTATATATTTTTTCCTACAGTATGAATGGAATCATTGCTGATTTTCTATGCACATAAGAATTGAATTTCTTCAAATAAATCTTATGTTTCTTTTGTGCCCACAGAGACATCTGGATACTCATCAGAAGTGTAAAAATCCCAACTAGAAAAAAAAAAAAAGAATTATCCTTTCTTATTTCTATGATAGATATAGCAAGTTCTATTAGAAAAAGAACCTATTTAGCTCTTAAAATATTTCTCAAGTGATACTTCTGTATCAATTTTCTTTACTCATATTAATTGCCTAGCATAATATATATTCTATTTTTACCACATGGTTGAATAAACATAGAAAGTACATAGCAGAGGTCAAAATAAATCCACATTTTTTTATATCCCACTGCCACAAAGTATTTCCAAATAAGGAATTTTTATCTTTCTGAATTTTTCAATAGTAGTTTTCTGTATGTATATAACATACATCTAGACACACATGCATATAGCAAACCACGTTAATTATGATTCAAAAATTTTATACAGTGGAACAAATAATGGATGAAATGGATGTAATACATACCCTTTCCAATACATGCAGTTCATTTCAATTTAACTCTCTTATGTGTGTTAAAATGCCCAGCATTTAAGATTACACACTCATGCTCCCAGCCTTCCCTTCAGAGACATCACGGACACTTGAAGGACACAGCACATACACATGTCTGTCTGTGTTCATGCATAAGAGTTTCAAGTGAAGTGTATTATTATCACCACTTCTGTTAACAAATCCTTGTCGCTAGTAAATATGTTTGAGCTACATTTTCTAGGTTGGATTAAGCCACAATTACCTAGAGATTTTTGTTTCATTATATTTTAATACTTCTAAAAATATCCAAGATAAAAATAAAAATGGAAGCATAAAATCCTTTTGCAAAGCTGCCAAACTTTAGTACTATGAAAACTTGTTATCAGAAACCACTTCTCTTAAAGCTGCACTTACTTAAATGTCAAATAACCTAGTCTTACCTGGCAGTGTTTGTGTCATGACTGTGAAACTAATCCATGATCCAATCTGTTAGATTAAAACATAAATTAATAAATACCTATGATTAATCTAATATTTTTATTTGTGATATTATATAAGTAATGTGAAAGCTTAAAACACAGTGGGAAAACTATAGGTAGAAATAAATGTCACCCAAATAATAATTTTGTTGTTAAATATGATAGTCATAATGCCATAAAAAGCATCATATTCATAAAACAAAATGAAAGATATTGTTCCAAAAACTTTGATGATAAAAAAAGGAATCCTGAGGGTCGCCTGGGTGGCTCAGTTGGTTAAGCGACTGCCTTCGGCTCAGGTCATGATCCTGGAGTCCCGGGATCGAGTCCCTCATCGGGCTCCCTGCTCAGCAGGGAGTCTGCTTCTCCCTCTGACCCTCCCCCCTCTCATGCTCTCTCTCTCTATCTCATTCTCTCTCTCAAATAAATAAATAAAATCTTAAAAAAAAAAAGGAATCCTGAAACATCTCAAGACATTTTATATGAAGATTGTAAAGTTTTCTTTAAAAATAAATATATACGAAAATATTCATTTTTTTGCAGGGAAAATTGTGGTTAAATGTTCCAATTTCCTATGCCTATAACTTGAAATTAAGAGTCTCATGCTCTATCAACTGAGCTAACCGGGCTCTGTATGCCTATAACTTGAAATGAAATAATATATCATAATATATATCTCTGATATACAGATCTACCGATAAAATCTGTGTATAATCATATATATTAAACTTTAATATATGTAAATACATAAGCATATGCATTTAGTATATCAGAATAAAGTTTAATTATTTACATACATAAATAGCATACCTCATAAGTGTAGTTAGGACATGAAACCAGGAAAAACATCCATGTGAAGGGGTTATAATTTGGACTTGGAAAACAGGCATTAATTCCTTTTAGAAAGAAGAGTAAAATATCAATGATGCTACATATTGTAAATTTAATCATATATGTCTTATATGATTCTGAATTCCCTAGAATAACTTATACAACATAAAATGCCATCATATATTTATAGAAACCTATTTCCCAAATTACTTAGAAGAATTCCAGTTTCAAATGTTATGACCTTTTGACTCAAACAGAATACCTGCCATTTTCTATGTCTATAGCTATGTTGATGATAATCAGTTCTTTAAAATTCAATATATAAATGTTATTTTGCATAATAGATGCAGCTGAATTGTACACTGAAATCAGTAAATGTGCTTTAACAATTGCATGCCTCTTCTCTTTTAGTGTTAAAGGCAATGATTTGGTTGAGGTTATTAAATACTTCAAACATCCCTTTCTATTTAATTAGTGAAAATCCAAAGGGAATTTTGTAAGGATGTCATTTATATTAGGAAAGTGTGAAAATCTCTCATAAGAGGATTACAGTGAATATCAGCATAGTTAATATTCAGAAATACCACATAAATTATTTCTGCTCAGCAATCAGGATTGTGATTTACAGTTTTCATTATACTTACCATATTGCCGCTTGATTTTTGTGTTTTTTTTTGCCTTTTAACTTCTTTCAAGAAATATTTTAGATAACAAATTTATAAAGATTTCAAGTTGAACTTTGAGCAATGGCACTTGTAAAAGTAAATATGAATTATAAATTACTGGTTATTCTCCATAGCAAGTTTAATCAAATAACACATCAACTAATCTCTTTTAGTTATAATTCTAAAGTCATAATGAAATGTCAGTATTTTGTTTTCAGACTTGTAACTATCGTTAAACTATCAAAGTAAAAAAATATATTAGGTACTGTGCAGATTTCATGTACTGCTCATTTCAACATAAGGATAAAAACATACCATTTAATATTACAGATTCTCTTGATAACTTACATGCAAGTTCCTTTGTGTAATGTCCATATATTCATCAAAAGATAAGTGATTGAGGAACCTAGTATCCATGTTATAGAAACTGAATTTCAGAGGTGGAAGATACACACAAGATAATCTGGGTTAAACCTAGTTTATGACTGTTCAGCCTCTAGTGGTGGTGGAAATGTTCAGGGATCCACAAATACACATTTCTTCTAGTTTGTAAATTTAATAACCAAAATGTCTTAGGACCCAGGAAAATATATGTATATAGATACTGTCTCATGTATGTATTTACTGTTAATTTTAAGGTGTAAGTCTAGATGTTACTAATTTAATACTTACAAGCCCATGAAATGCTTTCTCAAGCTATAGTTACTATTAATAATAGAGCTTCTATTAAATAAAAGTCAGAAGATTTTTTACATTACAACACTGCACCACACAGAATCTTCTTCAGGTATAAAAGTTTATTCCACAGCTTCAGGGATAACTCCTGGCAGAAAACTTTCAACCCTCAGCACCCTCTATAAAGATTGTCTGACAGAAGGGAGAAACCTTACCCAAGGTCACACTCATATTTTGGTGTAGCCTTAATCCAATATTTGATCAATGTGGTAAATTGAGGACTCAACTCAGAATAGCATTGATTGTTCATCCTAGCTGTAGAATGCCCCTGAGGTTCATCTGAAACTCCCCTTGAAACTGCATGACTCTCAATTTCCTTCCCAAACATGACTTATTTTTTTTCCCATTCATAAAATCACTCTCTAAGAAACCTCCTGAATGCTAAACTCCATTTCAGCATCTGCATCCCAGAAAACTGAACCAACAATAGCTGCCACCAGGAATGGCCCCCAAACCAGATAATGGATTGGCATTTTAAAGTGGAATGACCTACTGAAAAGCCTGCAATGAGTACTGCATCACTGATGGTAGGTCTTGAACAGATAACTGCTGGTACAAGAGTAGCTATGCAAGTGTAAAGCCTTTTACCAATGGTGTGCTGGCATGCTATACTGGTGGAAAGGAATGCTTTATTTGGTCCAATAGAATTAAGTGGTGATCACTATCAGCGCTCTTGATAAAAATAGCTAAAAACTGAAATTAACAATTGGCAATTAAAATCCAGCTGTGAAAGCTAGAGGGCCTCATCAGAGAAGCTCTGATCTCTTGCAATGAGAGAAAGGCAGAGAAAGCTGAGGACCAGACCAAGGACTTACTTGCAAGAGTAGTCAGGCTCCAAAGAAAAAAGACTTCCAATCCAAACTTGGTCTGCTAAGCCCAGGTTGTTGTTCACAAAATCTTGGAATATATAGATTTCCATGAACTCCCTGAACCTACAGAAGTCACCCACTCCTCCCTATTAAAAGTTAGCACATCCCCTTGCTTAAAGGCAATACATATGCCACTCTGTTGCAAGAAAATCCCCTCTAAGATCTTCTCCATGTACTTTCTTAACTCCTATGCTATAGGCTAGGGTTATAGTACAATATAACCTACCAGAGTTTGTTCTGGACTGATAAGGGGAAAAAAAAAAAAAAAGAATTATGCCCCAATGGACCTACAGAACTCAGCTCCCATGAACTAGCTAATTATAGAAGAATGTATGTACATGTGATTGGATTCTGGGGGTACTTGATAAGAAAGGCAAAATATAAAATTGGACAACAGTAGGTTTATGATGTTGGCACAGTCTTCTGGGACATAGGAAATAATGTTCTGCTAAAATGGTACAAACACGCTAACATGCGTCTGGAAGCATGAACAAAGTAATGGCACATAGTAAGTGAGGAAGAAATGTTAAAATTCCATGGCAAACAGGGGACAAAATATATCAAATGGCTTGGAAAAGTGGGGATCCTAAATTAGTCTATATAAGGCTGTAAAAGGAAGACCCTTTTCCGTGGGAGAAATTTTTTTCTCATGTTCTATATTCCCATGTTCTTTCCTATGTTCCATAGAACTTTTCCAAAGCTATAATGAATGTTTTAGTGAAAGGGGCACCACCAGCACTAAGATTAGTGTTGTCTCTCTGCTATTCCAGGCTGAGTATAAGTGATGTCATCTTAAAACTAGGATGGACTAGTTGTGATTGGGATTTAAGGATCCTTCCCTCCCCATTTCCCAAATCAAAAGCATTTCTAGTTGCAGCACTTACCTGTCATAAGCCAGAATGTGTAGTAAATTCAGAAGAAGCTTGATCCACAAAGCGTTGTGGCTAGTTATAATAACGCAATGTTCCTAGAGGCTAGCTAATGTTTACCCAACAGTACTATTTTTGAATTTAGGTAAAATAAGAGATGAATAGTCCAGAGATTTGGAGCAGCTAACTTAATATAAAATTCCTTTCCCACTTTTTGCACTTTAACCAGTTGTAAGACACTAAACTCATTGGTAGAAGAACAACCTGGGACTCAGAAAAGAAGACCCTGCAACACCAAAACAAGTATCCATGAAAATTTTATCCTCTAGATGAGGATCTAGGTAGGGGCACCTGGGTGACTGGCTCAGTAAGGTAAGCATCTCTTGATTTCAGCTCAGGTCATGATCTCAGGATTACGAGATCGAACCCCATGTTGGGCTCCATGATGGGCATGAAACCTGCTTAAGATTCTCTCGCTCCCTCTCCCTCTGCCCCTCCCCGCTTAAAAAAAAAAAAAAAAGTGAAGATCTAGGCCATGCCAATAGGTAATCCCTGAGACATTAAATGTTCATGTTGAGGGTAAAAGGAATTTAGCAGTTTGTGGAGGAGGAAATTAGTACAAATCAGTTGTCATACCAAGACCATACATTTGTCGGATTCCTAATTTGGATACGGGTTAGCAAAAATAACCTTTGTGTTTGTGCCCTACCCAGGGGACTCCCCAGATTCTGAACTTGAGCTAGACTAAGAGGAATCCATGAGGTGCTATCTGGCCAGACTTAAGTGGATTCTATTTCCTTGGTTCTCCCTCTACCTAGGACTGCTCCTTTTATTGTCCCCTCTTCTAGATCAGTTCTCCTTTAATTTGGATGTGTTGAGGTTTGTTGAGGAGGTTGGAGAGTAGATTAGCAAAATTCCAAGAGCGAAATTACAGTGTGTTAGAGTGTGGGGGGAAAATTAAGTCTTATTTTTTCCCTACATGGGATACAACACTGTGAAATTCAATCTTCAACAAAGGCCCTGCAATTCTCCTAAAACATAGTTCTTTGTTTCTTTCTTTAACAAAGTTAAGCTAGTGTTAATAAATTAAAAAGAGAAATTGCTTGTCTGTCCACTTCAGCTTTGTTTTATGCCCATTTCATATTGTTGTCTGTGTTGTAATTCATACTTTTGATACCATTTCTGATGTGTAAAATTGGTTGTCTTGTAAATATCTTATAAAGAGTCCAATTGTAAATAAACTACTGTGGCTGTTAAAAAAAAAAAAAAAAAGCTGTGTACTCTCCCACTAGCATATCTCTTTTATTTTATTTTTTTAAGATTTTTATTTTTATTTATTTGACAAAGAGAGACACAGCGAGAGAGGGAACACAAGCAGGGGGAGTGGGAGAGGGAGAGTTAGGCTTCCCACGGAGCAGGGAGCCTGATGCGGGGCTCAATCCCAGGACCCTGGGATCATGACCTGAGCCAAAGGCAGACGCTTAATGACTGAGCCACTCAGGTGCCCCAGCATGTCTTTTTTAAATTTCCCATACTCTGGTTTCTCTTCAGATCATATAAATCTTTCACCTTTTTTTAAATTTCCCCCAGAAAGAGAGGCCTATTGGCATCCTGACAGGGCTACTAAAAGAAAGTATACAAAGCGGATCCGTGAAAAAAAAAAAAAAAAAAAAAAAAAAAGGAAGAGACTGTGATGGTTTCAGTGATACACTGCCAAGATCCCCAGTGGGTGTGATAACTTCCATAACTTGTAAGTGCTGGTAGCAGAAAGATTTCAACTATCAGACCCGCTGAGAGGATGGCCTTGACTAAAGAGAGCTGCCTTATCCTTGGTCATTCACATTTCCCAGAGAGATCCACACCTAAATTACCCTTCTTTTTCTAGTCATTCCAACATAAGACAGTTCAGAAAGATTGTTCTAGTTTCAGATACCCCTATAGAATTGACTGAGGCCACCCATGAAATGGCATCAATTTCTCACTTAGCAAAATTCTCCTTCCTTCCCTCTTTTCCATACTTTGTAATAACCTTCTTTTAAATTTATTCTATATCAGATTGTGTCTCCTGGGGAACACATTTTGTGACACCTTGTTTAAATAATATATATTAAATGGTCCCCCAATACATAATTTATGGCTAAGGCACATCTAGGAAAAATATATTACCACAAAGTTTAATTAATACATAATGGGGAATAAAAATTCAGGAGCAGCAGAAAGTTTTTCAAAGCCAACAAAAGAACTGATATTTTAAAAAGGAGTTTATGAAGAAAAAAAGAATTCTATACTGTATGTATAGAAATCTAGAATTCATGATGAAAAAAAAATGGGTCTACCCTGAGAAATTGTCTGATACTTGATAGATCAGAACACTGGATATGAAGAACTGAAATGAGATGAAATGATTTGAAAGTGAGACCAGAAGGTTTTCATCTTAGAAAGCACTGCTCCCATGAAAAGAAAAGTAGTATTGGAGAGCAGTTCATGGGGAAGACATTGCTTGGAGGCTTAGAGGAGAAGGAAAAGAAGGAAACAGTTCTGGGAATTGTGGGATGTATAAAAAAAGGAGTGTTTAAAGAATCAAAAGACACAATAAAGAAACCCCCCATCCCTTCCAGAATACACTTTAGGGACTCCTCTTCAAGCATCCCATCTGTAAAAAACATTTGTTATTTCTCTTTTAGGACAATCCATACACTTAAAAATGAACATAAGTTGACTGGCATTCATATAAGCTTTTTATGTGAATAAAATAGAAAGTTCCTTTTTCCATGCTGATAAAAATACCCCTCAAAAAAAAGAACATTGAAAAATTTTAACAGAACATGCCTACACAGAAGCATTTGCAGGTACTAGAGGACATAACTATTAAGAATTCCAAAACTCAAAATAGATATGGCCAACAAGAAAGGAAAAAAGATGAAAGGTGATTGTACTCAAGAAAGAAATTGTAGAAAAAGAAAAAAAGTCATCTCAGTAATATAGACATTTCAATTTGCCTAAGAGTGGAATGTTCAATAGAATAGAGGATATTAAGTAGATTAACAAAAACAGCCAAAAACAAAGAAAAAGCTAAAAATAGAAATTGATAAATATTAACATATAAAGATATAACATATATAATTTACCCCCCTGATAAAGTCCACAATGCAACAAAACAAATTTTAAACTATGAGAAAACTTTCTAGAACTAAAAAAAAAAAAAAAAAAAAAAGACATGAATCAACCTATTGGAAGTTTACATCATGTTTCTGGGAAAATTGACCTGAAATTACGAACTCTAAAACATACCCTACAAAATTAATAGACTTAGTGGTAAAGAAAAAATCTTTTGAGTCTCAAGGCAAAAAGACCGAATCAATTAACAAAGAAGAGAAGATTAAATTGGCATCTGATTTCTCAAGAGCAATATATAAGCAAGACAAAGGGTGGAGTAAACACTGAAGAAAAAAGTCTTTTTCACATGAACAATTCCAAAATCATGTTTGACTTCAGAAACATGATGATTTAAAATTTTCATTTTCAAATCATGATACCATAATCCAAATAGATGAAGAAACTTGAGCAAGGTGACACTGTTAAAGGGTCACAGTTAAGACTAAATTACTAATGTTCATAACTTTGGCAATACTAGTGTTTTTACAGGATTGTATTGTGTTTCTACACTAAAAACAAATCAGACTATCAGAAGGTTTTCAATTGGGCTTCAAATACATCCAAAGAGAACTCAGCAAATCTATGAATTTAAGTCAGATAAAAATGGCATCCATCCATTTAAGGAAATGTAGGCTCTTCTTTAATGCAAAAGCAGACAATAAACCACGATAGCATTGGCATTAATCTGTTAATATTTTTCATCAAGATAAAGTACAAATATTTTCAAGTCATATTGTAGTTATTTTAGATATCTATATATATTTCTATCTGTCTCTGGATATATGGTCAATAGTCAAAAAATTGACTAGTTATCACAGTATTATGTAATGTAATAAAACATGTTATATATTATAGCTGTTTTATATATTCATAAATGTTCTAACATAGTAAATTTCCTTTGTGATTCTATATATTATATGAAAAAAAATATTTTGGAAAGTGTTTCACCAACCTGCCAGAAATGTGCAAGGCAAGAAAATGTTAGACATTCAGGTAGATGTTAAAAAACACTTGAGGCAAATGCACCTTTATATTTGCAACTAGACTGATAACAACATGAAATCCAAATGTTGACCATTGCCATTTAAAATATAATTAAATTATGTGTCATATACAAAACTCAGTATGAATCCATACCTATAATTAAACCTGAATGAGAGGATTAATTTACCAAGAATATCTTTATATAAACACTGTGAATTTTGTGAAATACTTTTAACTAACTACTAAATTCAAAATGTCCTCCCAGGCATTGCTATCTCAGAGCTACTGAATTTGTCAAAGATCACTATTATTAAAAAAAGTTTAAGTCACTTGAAATACAGTGAGGTTATATCAATTATTATGCAAATTAGATCAAGATTGAGAGTTAAGCTAAAAAATTGGCATTTATCACTGGATTTTATACTGCCTTAGTTCTTAATCATCTGTTTATTTTTTACATATTTAAGTGAGATCGTCATTTGATGTGGGGGGCATGCACATTTCATTTTAGAAAAACCATTATTAGAAAAGACGATTTAGTTGGGGCGCCTGGGTGGCTCAGTTGGTTAAGCGAATGCCTTCAGCTCAGGTCATGATCCTGGAGTCCCGGGATCAAGTCCCGCATCGGGCTCCCTGCTCAGCAGGGAGTCTGCTTCTCCCTCTGACCCTCCCCCGTCTCATGCTCTCTTTCTCTATCTCATTCTCTCTCTCAAATAAATAAATAAATAATCTTAAAAAAAAAAAAAGAAGAAGAAAATACGATTTAGTTCAAATATTTTAAAAACTTAGGCATACAGGGGCTAGAATTGGGATATATTCTCTTAAATGTTTCCAACTATTGCTTTAAAAATTGTTTAATAAAGGCTTTTAAAAATAATAATTAACATTGTTTAGAGAAGATAAAGAGAAAAAGGGACTAACCTGTATGATTGGGATGAGCCAAGATTACATTGATGAAATGATTTCCAGCTTCACAAATCTGTAAAACATTTTAAACTATTCAGTGTAATCTACATGTTCCTCTTTAAAAATCATATTCTATAGGGGCACCTGGGTGGCTTGGTCCATTCAGCATCTGCCTTCGGCTCTTGTCATGATGCCAGGGCCCTGGGACTGAGCCCCAAGTCGGGCTCCCTGTTCAGTGGGGAGTCTGCTTCTCCCTCTCCCTCTGCTGCTCACCCTGCCCCTCCCCCTGCCCCTTCTCTCTCTCTCTCTCAAGTAGATAAAATCTTTAAAAAAAATTTTTTAAATCATATTCTATAGATTTGCCAGTATCCATTTAATATATTAATTTCAAAGATCCAAGAGATATATTATTACTCTAATTGTAGGGAGAAGGAAGCTTATATCATAATAATGAAAGAAGCTGTTGTAGATATATATTGAATTAACATAATGAATCACATTGAGCTAGATACTTTGAAGATATTATTGATCCTTTTTGATAACTAGGTACAAATTCCCTTGTTAAAAATCAGGTTGTGCTGATTATATGCTTTGTACTTGTTTAGTAGATAAGTTTCCATGCCATGAAGAGACAAGTCAGGTCGTGGAAGATAGATTTGGCATAGGTATGCATGTTCTAAATTCATTAGCACAGTAGCAACCCTGTTACTGCAAGGGTGGTAGTGTGATGCCCAGCTGGTTTCAACTCAATTTAGAAAATTGAGTGGAAGCAGTACTGTCCCACAAAGACACTTGCTGATTGTCTGTCATCTGACCCCTTGATCATATACACTCCACTAGCCGTCCCGGTCCATAGACCACTATGACGTCTAAGAAGCTCAAGTCTTACTAACATCTTCAGGGGCAGGGTTAATGTTTTTCCCAATTTGCAGGTGCCTGGGTGGCTCATTCGGTTGGGCATATGCCTTCACCTCAAGTCGTGATCCTGGGGTCCTGGGATCAAGTCCAGCATGGGACTCCCTGCTCAGCGGGGAATCTCCTTCTCCCTCTACCCCTCCTCCCTGCTCGTGATCTCTCTCTCTGTCTAATAAATAAATAAAATATTTAAAAAAAAATAATGTTCCCAATTTGCAACATGTGTCCCCAGAAGTTAGTACCCTTTCCTTTGTCATAAATATGCTTCATCTGATTAACACTAGATATGTATTCAAAATTTAATACTTTGTTATTAATAACATTGTTATCCAATACCATTATTGTTTAGAGTCATCCAAATTTTCACTATAAGATATCCCTAAATTGAGCATGTTTTTAACTCAGTGCCTTTAATCCTATTAATCTCTTAACATATATCTGATTTTATTCTTTTCAACAATTTCTGTAGGGATTTCTTCACATATAATAGTTTTGTAATTGTAGAAGAGGCCCTTAGTTTCTCAAGTTATCATTAGGAATAAAAGCTGAATTTTACATTTTCAGATAATAATTTTATAGTTGAACTTATTTATAGGTGAATGTGGTTAAGAGTGTGAGCCATT
Source organism: Mirounga leonina (assembly GCF_011800145.1). Lineage (NCBI taxonomy): Eukaryota > Metazoa > Chordata > Mammalia > Carnivora > Phocidae > Mirounga > Mirounga leonina. The sequence goes on along the minus strand of NW_023270323.1, from coordinate 29,928,228 downwards.
GTTGAATGAACTTGTGCTCGAATGCCTCATCTTTTACTTTTTAGAGATTACATGATTAAGACATCTGAAATTCCATTTCTTCACCTAAATGCTGATATTACTTTCTTTCTCATGATGGTTATTTTAGGATGATTAAATGAAATGAAGTGTCTGACATATGAATTACCCAATAAAACTGTGATAATTTTAGTTACCAATGTCATCAATTAAAAATCGGACAATTACCCTACATTGATTAATCTTACTTCTCTAAATTTCTATCTCTCACAATGGCAGCACCACAAAACACATAATTACTAAATTAATAATTTGTTTTCTTTGTTCGGTCTTTTTTTTGCTCTTCTTTCAGTCAAATGGCATGTCATACTTATTTTCATCACTCACAGTGCCAAATGCAAAATGGAATATATGATAAAAATACTTATTAATAAGCAAATTAACTTACCAACTCTGTGAACAAATTATATTTTAGAAATTGTGGTTTTTCTTCTGGTAAAACATATTCACTTTATGATTATCAATATTTTAATCTCATTCAACCTTCAAAATATTTTTTCCTTCCTACTTTTCATAACACAACTAGCTACGAAAACATCAATCCTCTACCCAAAGTATAGGCCATGGAAAAATGAGCATTTAGCTTCAGTTAGACCACTAGCTGTATGCTAATGCCATAATTTATCATTAGGTGCCCCTTCCCGCCTGCCGCCAAATAAAACATAACATATTGAAATAAGAAATATGAGAGGTGATTTAAAAAAGTGGTAAATAATCCAACTTTTCCATCTTGCTATCTACAGATGAAATGCATATCCATATACATTCTAGGGGTGGAGAGAAAAAAAATCAGCTATATCTATATGTTTAAAAATACTTAGTTTATCATTAACTTAGCGAATCTGTAATGGATTTTAAAGAGCAATTGTGACTATTTTCAACTTTCACCTTAAGCACTGGCTTTAATACTCTCAAGAATGAATGTGTCCAATATAGGTTAATTGACCTAGATAAAAGTGGTTGATGTAATTTCCTCTTGGGTCAGAGCTGAGTAAGATTAGAAAATTCAGTCAGTGCTATAAAACTCAATATATGGTTTTATTACTGAAAAAAAAAAAATCAGAAGAACATTAAATGTGAAACACTGGAAAATTTTCTAGCATTTCCAACACTTAAACATTTCTCCTGGGTTGATTCTTCTCTAAATCAGATATCTGGGGCGCCTGGGTGGCTCAGATGGTTAAGCGTCTGCCTTCGGCTCAGGTCATGATCTCAGGGTCCTGGGATCGAGTCCCGCATCGGGCTCCCTGCTCCTTGGGAGCCTGCTTCTCCCTCTGCCTCTCTCTCTGTCTCTCATGAATAAATAAATAAAATCTTTTAAAAAAATAATAAATAAATCAGATATCTTCCTTTGGCACATTATATGTAAACACAGCAATTTCACAAATAAAGTTTGAGGAAGTTGCTATCATTAGGTTTGATTTTTACATTACTTAAATGTTAAATTATCTTATATAGTGAAACATACAGATGTGTAGAAGAAGCCCAACTTACAGAGACCTACTTTTATATAATTTCTGTAATGTTCTTTCTTGCAAGCCTCAGCAAGTGGACATAATCTACTTATATAAATAGTGAAAACACTGTGTCTATAGAATAAAATCTAGGGGCGCCTGGGTGGCTCGGTTAAATGTCTGCCTTCAGCTCAGGTCATGATCCCAGGATCCTAGGATTGAGTCCGGCATCCAGCTCCCTGTTCAGTGGGATCCAGCTCCCTGTTCAGTGGGGAGTCTTCTTCTCCCTCCCCCTCTACCCCTCCCCCCTCCTGCTTGTGCTCTCTCTCTCGTGCTGTCTCTCTTAAATAAATTAATTAAATATTTAAAAAATAATAATAAAATCTAAACACCCTAATGCAGAATTTGTAGCCATCAAATAGTAGGCTTTGTCATTTTGTCTTAGTAAAATTCTTTTGGTTTCCAAAGTAAAAATGAGTAATTTTTATTCTGTAATCTAATAGTACTTTTATAGGAATGAAAATGAACGGGGTGCCTGGATGGCTCAGTCGTTAAGCGTCTGCCTTTGGCTCAGGTCATGATCCCAGGGTCCTGGGATTGAGTCCCACATTGGGCTCCTTGCTCAGCCAGAAGCCTGCTTCTCCCTCTCCCACTCTCCCTTGTTGTGTTCCCTCTCTCGTTTGTGTCTCTCTCTCTCTGTCAAATAAATAAATAAAATCCTAAAAAAAAAAAAAACAAAAAACTATATTATTTCTGTATATATCTGTTCTCCCCAAATATATTTTTTATTATGTTATGTTAATCACCATGCATTACATCATTAGTTTTTGATGTAGTGTTCCATGATTCATTGTTTGCATACAACACCCAGTGCTCCATTCAGTACGTGCCCTCTTTAATATCCAACGCCAGGCTAACCCATCCCCCACACCTCTCCCCTCTAGAACCCTCAGTTTGTTTCTTAGAGTCCATAGTCTCTCATGGTTCATCTCCTCCTCCGATTCCCCCCCTTCATTTTTCCCTTCCTGCTATCTTTTTTTTTTTTTTAAACATATAATGTATTATTTGTTTCTGAGGTACAGGTCTGTGATTCAACAGTCTTACACAATTCACAGCGCTCACAATAGCACATACCCTCCCCAATGTCTATCACCCAGCTACCCCATCCCTCTCACCCCCCACCACTCCAGCAATCCTCAGTTTCTTTTCTGAGATTAAGATTTATATATGTTATTGTTATTATTAATTATCAGCAGATATGTTTATAATTTGAGCAATGTAATGTCTATTTCATTAATATAATTTAAAAAATTTGAATCTGCCAAAATGTTTCTAACACTGATAATCAGGTTTGTTTTGAATTTCAGCTATTTTAATTTTCTCTGTTTCTAATGATAATAATTATTATGTCATGTTTTATTTATTTTATCTTAATATTTCAAGAATAAGGAAAATCTTAGATCACTATATAATTATCTAAAGGATAAAACACACTTGCATAGACATGCTATTTGATAATATAGGCCAATATTACACTCTTTTAGCATCATAAGTTAAGTTTTATAACATGATAATATATCACTATAACATTATAAAAATTTATTCTAATTCCTAACCTCTATTTTTTTTAAATTAGGAAACCCATTTATATACATTTCAATAAAAAAAGGATAGCATGCATTGTGTTCCAGAATAAATATATTTCCAATATGCTAATTATGAGCTTATCAGAAAATATATATACTAACCAATACTTTTTTCATTAAGACTTTTTTTTAGAGCAGTTTACAGGAAAATCAAGGGGAAGGTCCAAAGGTTTTTCATATATCCCCTGCTCCTGAACATGCATAACTTCTCCCATTATCTGTGTCCTCCAACAGAGTGGTACATTTGTCACAACAGATGAACCTACATTGACAGATTATAATCACCCAAAGTCCACAGTTTACATTAAAGTTCGCTCTTGGTGTTGTACATTCTGAGTTTGGACAAATGTATAATGCCACATATCCATCATTATGGTATCATACAGAGTATTTTCACTGTCCTAAAAATCCTCTGTACTCCTCTTGTTTATTCCTCTCTCCCTAACCTTTGCTAACCACTGATCTTGTTACTGTTTCTACAGTTTTGTTTTTTTCAGAATGTCATCTAGTTAGAATCATATAGTACTTAGCTTTTTCAGAAGGACTTCTTTTACTGAGCAATATTCCTTTAAGCTTTCCCCATGTCTTCCCATGGCTTAATAGCTCATTACATTTTAGCACTGAGGAATATTCCATTGTCTGGATGTATCATAGTTTATCCATTCATCTACTTTGGGACATCTTAGTTGCTTCCAAGTTTCGGCAATTATGAATAAAACTATTGTAAACATCCATTTGTAGGGTTCTGTGTAGACATAAGTTTCTAATTCCTTTGGGTAAATACTCAGGACCACAATTGATAATATGGTGAAAGTATATCTAGGTTTGTAAGAAACTGCCAAACTGTTTCCCAAAGTGACTAGATCATTTTGCATCCCCACAGCAATGAATGAGAGTTTCTGCTGTTGTTCTACATCGTTATCTTCATTTGGTGTTGTCAGTGATCTAGGTTCTTGGCCATTCTGTTTGTAGCGCTATCTCATTTCAATTGGCATTTCCCTGATAGGATATGATTTGGAGCATCTTTTCATATGCTTATTTGCTAACTGTATATCTTCTTTGGTAAGGTGTCAGTTAAGGCCTTTTACCCATTTTTTAATTGAGCTGTTTGTTTTCTTATTCTTGCATTTTAAGCATCCGTTATATATTTCAGATAATGATCTTTTATCAGATGTGTCTTTTGCAAATATTTTTCCTAGTCTATGCTTTTCTTCTCATTCTTTTGACATCAGTCCTTGCAGACCAGAAGTTTTTAAGATGAATGAAGTCTAGCTTATCAATTTTATCCTTCATGGATTATTCTGTTAATTTTTGTGAAGAGTATAAGGTCTGGGTCTAGATTCATTTTTTTTGTATGTATATATCTGGCTCCTACAGCACCATTTATTATGATTTATTTGTTCTATTGTATTGTCTTTGCCCTAACCAATACATGTCACTTTTAAAAATGAATAACTGTAGGGTTCTAAGTAAAAGTTCAGCTATTGCATTTATATGATTGCAGGATATGAAAAATAAATTTTAATAGTTATTTTATGAATGTATTTATTGCATGAAATTAATATTTTACTGTATAAAACTTGATATACTTGCTGTAAGAGATGATATTTTCACTCAAATTGTAACCCAAGGTATTTGATTTAATGTTTAAAAATAGTATATTTTATTTCTGTAGCCCATCTCATTATCACAATTCTAGGGATACCTGATTTATTTATTTTTTAATCCATAGAGTTTTCATGAAATATCATATAACACAAGAATGTGCACATACAGTACAAGATTATAGTCTAAAAAATAGCACCATACAGTAAAATTTTAAAGATAAAGATACTTCATAAATACTGACTATTATAATTTATTGTTAAAAACACATTTATGATGATTTTTTTAGAAGTTATTTTATATTAGCTTTCATAGTATATATTTTAGCAATGATAATTTTTATCATTATATAGTAGCTGCTGATTTTAATTTAAAGTATTACTATTTTTAGGAGTATTAGCCAAAAAATAAATGATAATTACAAAAAATTATAATAAAATAAATTTGCATTAATTTTACATTATTAGGGATGCCTGGGTGACTCAGTTGGTCAAGTGTCTGCCTTTGGCTCAGGTCATGATCCCAGGCTCCTGGAATCGAGTCCTGCATCAGGCTCCTTGCACAGCAGGGAGCCTGCTTCTCCCTCTGCTTGCTGCTCCCACTGCTTGTGCTTGCTCTCTCTCTGGCAAATAAATAAATAAAATCTTTAAAAATAATTTTACATTATTAATTTTAAAACTAGTTTTCTAAACAAATTACTGAAGAAGCAGTACTCCAACCAAATTTAGGTATAAAAGTTGATTCCTACTTATGTTATTATTTATCTTAGATACTTGAGGAGAGTTGAGAGGAAACCAAATTGGCAAATGATGAGAAAATGTAGAGTGCTAAATTTTGTTTTAAGTCTTCAATAAAAAGTTCTGTCCATCTTTTTACTGGTGTCTATCAACAGTAGGCAAAAGATCAGGAAAAAACTCTGACAACTGAACCTGAGCATGCTGCCTGAGAATGAAAGCACTTACCTTTGGCACACATTTCTTCCCTCATTTATCTCCTCCACAAATACCCAACATTCGAGCAGTTTCCTGGCGTTACTGAAGTTTCCATAGCACAGCCCCACTCTCCTCCACCCTTGTTAAAAGCTGTGATATATTGTTCCCAGCATCCTCTCCCCTAATCAAAAATTACTGTTCTCTGCCCAAGGTCCTTCTCCATTCAATGTTACAAGAGAAGGTGACTGTTTGATAAGAACGTAATTTATTACTTCTCCAAGAATATTTGCATTTTAACAAAAAATAAAACTTAATCTAAATGAGTAGATAACTAATGGTGAGACTGAAGACACAGAGGCAAAACCAGGTAGAAGAGTGATTTTCAGTACTTTGCAAGCCATGTCTTATATGTTATTATTTATTTCTTTCAATTCCTACATTGCTGAAGAAATGCAAGGAAATGCAAGGAAAAAATTCATTTTCTGGTGAAGTGCTCAATGTACAAAGAATTGACAAATCATAAACTACTTCTGGAGAGTAAAAATAAACTGAGAGGAAGAGTGGATAAAGAAAACAGGATTGTTATTTATAAAATAGCAAAATATTAAAAATTATAGACTGTATTCTGTTTTGCGGTAGTGCTTTCGTTCCTTTGTGGGTGGACTTGGGTTCAGAGAATGAAGAGAGATCACAGAAATATGAAGAGACTGGATTATAGTGTATCTCTACAATATTTCTAGCAGAAAAAAAAAGATCTAAAAGTTGTGGTGAAAGATACACTGATGTCTTTATAAATTTGCCTATATTTGATTCTACTTCTTTGATTTTTTCACTTGTAGATTTTATGATATCAGAACATACTTGAGAGAACAAAGTCATGTTGAAAGTCAGAAAGAACTTACACAAAGGGGGAGGTGGTAAAATACTTCTCAGAATATAGTATCTACATGACAAAATTCACCAAAATCAAAGATTTTCCACAAGGAATTATACCTCCCTTTGGAATACTTTAAGTATGCATTGTAATGTGTGTTGTTTTGCTTACAATAGATTTTGCTTATTATATTAGAAAACTTAGACTAAAAATAAAAGAGGAGGGAGCAGAAGAGAAAATTATAATTGTTAATGGTTAGTCCACAAAATGGATGATTCATATATGAGTAATTAAGAATTAACTAAGACCATATTTCACACATTGCGCTGTATTACTTCCTAACCAGGTGATAATCTGGCTCTACACAGCAGCAGAAGCAAAATCAACTTTAAACGGATAATGCTTTTCTCTTATGTTAAGAGGGTGCATATACCAACAAAATGAAGAACAGGAAGTTTTGCAAACATTAGCAGAGAAATTAACACTTTCAATTAAGATAGGCATTTTCTGGTTAAACTTTATATTATACAAGATTGGCCTATGAATTTCCCCTCTTTTTCCTCTACATAATAATAATTGACTATATTATATGCTGATAATATAAAATAATTTTAAAAGCACTTGACTTAAACATACGTGCTTTTCTTTCCGAACCATTTGCATATACATTTCTTATGATAAATGTGAAAAGCACACACGTAGACATTCAGTTATTGTGAACGAAAAAAAAATTAACCTTGAAATATAGAATGTTATGCTCACAAAGATATGGTAGGCATCTTCAATTTAGGTGATGTATGTGCAAACTCAACTCATTTGTTGTTATATCCAGTATGAGAATCAGTCTCCTAATACTTACCTCTTAATATCATATTTTATTTGTGAAAAGTAAATGTGTTTTGCCTACATGAAACATTATTAAGAAATTCGGGGCTAGCAGGACTTTTTAATTTGTCATCACAATTTATAATTTTAGGAGACTCGCGTGACCCTTCTGTCTCATTTCTGAATCTATTTGCAACAGAATACAATTGCATTCAAAATTTTGACTTTTACATAAGGTTTTATTCATATACTCAATACTATCTGTAATTAAAAGCACAGGCTGTTCTTTTAATCTTAATTTAAGTCTATGATTGGAACAGTCAATATCTGTTATGTGCTTAGAAATGTGGAATTAAAGTTATTACACTTACTTATTGTCTGTATTGGATTTAGTCAATGCTATTTATCACTACTTGTTTATTTTGACACCTTGGCCTTTATAAGACAGAAACTCTGATAAAGTTTTATGACTTTCCTAATTCTCCTTCTTATTTTTTCCCCATGTGAAATGTATTAAAAAGCATTGATTAATAAAATCATGTGTGAATATTAAGCACTAGTAGATTAATTAGGAGGCAACGTCTTTAGAAGTCTTTGGGGAAAAATGTATATTGCAAACCTTTAGAATTTTGCTTGTTTTCAATTATGCCTCTTTTTTCACTTAAAAAATATTATAACTGTTAAGACAAGTGTTTTAAAAAGTAATAACTTTTCTTGGAGGACGTGGGTGCCACAGTCATTTAAGCATCTGACTCTTGGTTTCAGCTCAGGTCCCGATCTCAGGATCATAAGATCGAGCCCCACATCAGGCTCTGTGCTCAGGGCAGAGTTGGCTTAAAACTTCCTCTTCCTCTCCCTCTGCTCCCCCACCTCAAATAAATAAATCTTAAAAAAAATAAAAAAACCTATAACTTTTCTTGAAAGTTTTCTTTTATACTAGAGCCATGGATTCATAGCTATACCACATTAGAGAAAAGGAAAGAAATCAAGAATAGTATATAAAATGGGAGATGTGTAAATATTTACACAGAAATAACAGAAAACAAGTTGCAAAAATGTATAGTGGCTAACATTATAAGGAGGATAAAAATGAGAAAAATAATCAGGTATGAATCCAAAAATATATAAAAATAAAGACCAAATACGTGGTTATTGTTTTGTTTATCCACTAATTAATTCTTCCATTTGCTCAAATTTACTGAGTAGTTAATATACAGAAGTCATTTGACTTGGTACAATGTAGGTTAACAATAAAGGCATCAAAATAAATAAACTGAAGCCCTGCAATCTATCAATAATATACACATGTGGAAAGTTAAAAGGTGATGATATATTGACAATATATTTGCTTAAGAAGTTATAAATAAAGAAATGATTTTTGTTATTCACTAAAGCAAGGAGTGTTTCTAATATGCACAAAACTAGGTGCTAAAAATATTAAAGCAGGACCTGCTCCTGCCACAGCCAACATGTAGAGGATGTAATTAACTAAAGTATTAATTAAAATACACACATGTACACACATAGGTTCACATGAGAGATTTTAACAAAGTGTTTGTGATTTATGCCTTGTATGAAATGGTGGGGCATAAGTTATTCAATACCAGCTTCACAAAGGATATAGACTTATATATGAATCAAGAGATTTCATCAATGCATCAGGGACAGGAATCATGGAAGTTAATCTATCAAGGACAAGAATGAGGAAGAACGTGAATAAAGAATAGAAGCATGGGTTATATGGTGGAATTATATGGTGTATGAAGCAAAATATGTGTTTAATGAAATAATGCATTTCAGAAATGATAAATAATCTGTTGTACTCAGATTGATGTGTACCCAATTCAAACAATACATATGTAAATTTAAATAAAATAATCTAAATAACTGGATTCAGAACACTTAGAAAAGACCTAACTTTCATTCAAAAAAGCGGACTGTTTTCATATGCCAAAAAGTCTTTTAGATGTTCATCTGTTAGACTCATAAAACTTTTTGCTCTTAGGGGTTTGTAAGTATATAGACAATAGGAAGAATTACTATGATTTTTTTTCAAATATTACTAGATTTCAAATTATTCTAATCATCTTTCATAGATGAGTAGAACATTTTGATTAAAAGATTTAGAGAGCTAAAAAAAATTTAGAGAGCTAATAGCTTGATTCGGGGTAATTGTTTGACTTACTCTACTAAATATCATTAAGTATATAATATAAAAATAGATGATATTTCTACATGTGAAATCCTCAAATATAATTTGTTTTGCATTCTTAATTAGTACTACAACTAGAGCTGAATGCAAGTAATATAAATAATACATACCAAAAAATTGATAGCAGATACTGTGACTTGCCGGTTTCCAAATGCTAGAAAGTAAGAAAAGAAGATGTAATGCAAACATTCATATTTTGGACTGCCACACTATAAACATAATTTAAGCAATGTTTATTGGATATTACTATCCTCTAATCCAAAGTACAGTGGTGTATGTAATTGACCCTTTGGGATAGCACATTTGCAATCTAAAGGGATGAAAATATTTTTGCTATCAACATATACTTTTTTTCTAGTCACTTAATTATATTTAGAATACAAAAGGAATCTATTTTTAATTGTATTATTAAGCTCTTTGAAGGCAGATTTAATCTTTCATTTGTCACCTTAAAAGCACATCATATGGCATAATATATGATGGCACCCAATGATAACTCTTGTTTTTTAACATTTAACAACAAAAAAGCATGCTAATAAAAACTTTTATTTTATGCATTGATATTTTATAACAGGTAATATTTTATTTTTTTTATTTTTCATCTAAAAACAAATATATGAGGCAAGCATTAATGTTCTCATCTTAAAGTAAATAAAAATCTAGGTTACATGTTCCCAAATTATATAGAATAAGGAATAAAATAGAATTTTAGACAGTGTCTTAAGGTTACCTTTCTCATGGTAAAGAAGGTGGAATATACAAAAGTACTAAAAATAAAATTTTCTGATATCATCTGTATTAACAGTTGCATTTCTTTTTTTTTTACTTTTGTGTGTGTGCATATACATTGTATTTATGTAAACACATTTACACAATTATAATGTCTCATTTTAAATCTTGCATATTTTATAAGAATATATTTAAAGGAATTTCTAATATTATTAAATGTTCATTGTACAAGCTATGACAATATCTGCATCATAATGTATAACGTGGCTAGCTCTAAAAACACTAAATATTATCTCACTGCTGCATAATTAGTGCTACTTTAATTTTTTGTATGATAAATACTACTTCAAACATCTTTCTTTATAAGTCTTTTATGGAAGTTCCATGGGTTAGAAATTTTAAGGATGATTTAGTCAAAAGTTATGTAAGTATCTATGCATGGATATATGTATATATACATATATATACATATACATATATATATATCCATAAAGCATATATATAAAATATGTAGAAGTATTGAATGTTTTGTTTTTATAAAGTACATATATCTAATTATGAAATAAAATACATTAATACATTAATGGAGAAAATTTGGAAAATAGATAAAAATGTAAAGGGAAATAAAATACATTAATATCCCATTATCCATGATAAATCAGTTAAAACTCAGATTTTCCCTTGGAAATATACATATTTGTTATACACTTTTTACAGTATCTTATAAAACACTTTTATAATCATTTATTCCTTAATATTATATTTGCCATATAACTAAGCAACATTTGCCATATAATTAAACATTCTTCTTTAGCTAAATCAAAATATATATATTTTTTTATTTATGCTACTTCTAGACAAAACTTTATTCATTCAATAACAGCTATTAGGAATTTATAGGACAGGCACTATAATGTGTGCTTGTGATAAAATCAATTATAAACTAAGCCAAAAGCAACTCTTATCTTAATAAAAATTACTGTCTAACAAGGAAACAAATAATAATCACAAGATAACAAAGGGAAGTGTGCAACCCTGATAAGTGCTGGCCTTACTAAGAAAGGCCTATATAGTATTTAATGTAAGAGCTAAAATGAAGGATTTAATCAGGGAGATCAAGGAGGACTCTCTGAGTACATGGTTGAACTCTGATTTAGAAAATGAAAAGATATTAAATAGACAAGAGAGGGGTTCAGAACATTTCATGTAGCAGGACAGTGAAAATATACCTTGTTTTCATTTTTTAATAAGAATAAATAATGATGTGATAAAAACAGGTACAGGGACAAAGAGTATAATTTTTAAATATTTTTAATGTTTATTTCCAAAAAGCAAAGCTACAGATACTGTAATTTGAAACAAACTTTCTATAAAAAATTTTAACCATCATTAAAACTTTCTGTAATTTTTTTTTAAGATTTTATTTATTTATTTGTCAGAAAGAGACAGAGAGCGAGCACAAGCAGAGGGGAGGGGCAGAGGAAGAAGCAGACTCCCCGCTGAGCAAGGACCCCCCCCCCCACCACCACCCAATGCAGGACTCAATATCAGGACCCTGGGGTGAAGACCTGAGCCGAAGGCAGAGGCTCGACCGACTGAGCCACCCAGGCCTCCCTAAACTTTCTGTATTATTTTTATAATTTTTATAATATTTTACATTTGGCGAGAAAGAAAAACAGGTTGTTTTTATTTGATTGCTGCTGATACTAACATTTATGTATTAAGTTTTCTGAACATATGCATGCCAGTTTACAGTTAATGGAATATTCTTGCCATTGGGCAGTTTTTAATTATCATAATTTGTCTCCTATTTACTTTAAAATATTTTCAAGAAGTACAAAAAATTACTTCCTTAATGGTATATGTGGTGAAAATACATAATAATAATATGTAGTATTTTATTCAAGTTAGTGTGTCAAAATGTACAGATGCTATTAATTTTATGCAGTCAAATCTGTTGAGAATAAGACTAGACATGATATTTATTCACTTTCCGGTTGGAATCAATATTGTAATGTTATATATGTTTTCACAGAATTTAAGTCCTACTTACATCTTATGCATTTAAGAGTCTTGAGCACAGTAAAATTAGACTTTCAGGGCCTCATTTTCCTAATCATAATCGGGAATATTAGCACTTACATAAAAATGTTTCTTCTTACAAAAGAAACAGATATTTTACAATTATTGACAAACATTAAGTTTTCGATAAATATTTTGCATATGTTAATAACAATCAGCTTCTATTATTTTGTATCAGATACGTGAATGTAGCATTTTTCAGAGGTTCCTCTTAAACACCTTGTGGAGCAAAAATATCTGTCCATTAATATTCTAACGTTAGTAGGTACATCTTCTGATAAAATATTTTTAAAAAAAAATTTATATAATATTAACAAATTTTCCCCTTCAATATTCATAGTTAATTGTTAGTATTTAGAAGAATTAAAGTTTTGAACATTGCAATGATTTACTTTTAGCACACTCAACTAGATTTGCTGATCTTAGTAAAGATTTTGTTGTTGGTACTTCAAGCACAGGTATTAAGATGGTTTAACTTATATTATAAAATCTAAAATAAAGCCTGACTACTCCATTCATTTCCATTTCAAACTTCATAAACACCAGAAATAGACCACACACAAAAAAACTGTCAATAAAATGTGAAACCTCCACCCTTGTAGCACCCTTGTAGCTCTGTGTGTGTCTTGAGGGCTGCAGTAAAAGCTGAGGAGAGAAAAGTCCACAGCAAATAAAAGAAATGGAATTCTTTGACAAGGACAGCTATTTTTCTTCACTTTTATGAAATGAGGATTTAGGTTTGGTCCATTGTGTTTTCCACCAAACTGCTTCATCTGAGTCAATGGTCAGGACATTTAATAAAGTTATAAACAGAAAACAGTATGTTACAGAAGCAAATTGCTTCTATCTTTTCTTATTGAATTACATTTAATATAATAATTACATAATTATTGTGTATTTTAAAAATCCTGATAGCTGATTTTATATGATTGATTTTGTGACTATATGGAATTTTTCTTTTTAATCTTCATTCTTTCATTTTACTATCTGTCATTTTGGAGGTTTACAATCAACTCATATTTTTGCTAGAGTTCCTATGGAGAGAAAATAAATCAAAGTATGTCGGTCAAGTTTGTTTTTTTAAATCTACATAAAAATGTAATAGAGTATGATATGGAAGCTATTAAAAATTGACATCTTTTTCATTATTTACTTCTTTTTTTTAAGTGTGCCAGGTTGTTCATCATTTCTGTGTAGTGTAGAAGAGAGTTTTGATGTTGGCAATTTAGTATGTGTTTAATTAAAAAGAAATCCTACATACATGGTGGTGTATACTGTGGGTGATTAATGTAGTAGGCAATCCAAGAAGTAAATCCCCAATAAAAGGCACAGCCCTATAAATAAAACATAATAAAAGTTAGTGAATATATATAAAATCTATCATATCATTTGAAATCATCCCATATACTTATATGCCACACTGCAGCTTATTTTTTTATATGAAAAATGGTATGTTCTAAGCAAGATAAATGAAATGACTCCTCACCCAATAAAGTAGCATTTTACAAGTACCTATTTGATATCACTAAGGAAAGGCATTAACCTTATTAATATAAATGGGTACTTAGGTTATAAGGCAAATGTAACACTATATTTTAGAATATTTTCAAGAGTAGTCTTTGACTATCAAGTAATAAATATAAATGAAGTAATAAAATAATAAATAATGTATTACATAAAATATACTAATATTCATTTTCCAACAGTAAGTGAATAAGATAATGAATTATTTAATCGTTAGTAAAACATATCTTGATAGATTGTAAAGGGAAACAACCTAATTCAAAAAGTCCTAGGCTATAATGCTGATCTTGTATTGATATGATAAATTTTCATATCTTCTGCCAGAATAGAAGCTAGTCTAAATGATTTTTGAGGTTTCTAAGAGTCTTGGAGTTTATTTGCTTTATTACAGTGACAACAATAGAAAGACTTGTTGAAATTTTTACAAAACAGATATTTGTCAAAAAAGACAGGAAATTTTTAATAAGGAAATATTTCCTATTGAAAGTAAACTTTAAATCTGAAATTAAAATAAATTGGAATTAGAATTGGAAAATTGAATTGCAACATGTCATCCAATGTACATTTCCACTTCAATATTTCATAAAACTTCCCATATTCTTGACAGCTATTTGATGGGATGGTTATTAACTCCTGCATCCACCACTTTTGGAAGAGCAAAGACACTGTCATCACACTGACAACTGTCATAAATACAGGGTGTGTTTTCATCATTGTTATCACACAGATGTATTTTTACAGGAGGGTTCATATATGACATCCCCCCTCCTCAAGCGGCACTTAAAGAATCTGAATTCAGTGCTAAGTATTTCCAAAATCAAAGATACCAGAGAATACAGGGCTTGTAACAAAAGGCCATGGCAAATCTTTTATGTAGGGTTATTGGTTGAACACAGCTCCAGTGAAATAGGTCACTCAGGAAGTGGCATCTCAGGAGTGGATGTTTAAGATATGCTGACACAGTTGAACAGAAAATTCTAAGCATAAGGAAAATAAACATGATTTTGTATCATTTTATGGATGACCCAATACACAAAATTTCTCAATAATAATTAAAATTACAAAACATAACAATCCTCACCTTTATCAAATTTTTCAAAGGTGTATGTCCTGCAGAAACTTTATGAACAAATAAGGTTTCCAAAAGATATCGGATATAGTGTATACAATGACAGAAGCAAGCCAAGCTAGAAAGAAAATAAAACATGAACATATTAAGTCCCCTTCTAAAGGTCTGGCTTGCCTTACACATAAGACATTTTTTGTTAGTTGACTACAATATTATATTTATTAGGAAATGTTTCCAATAAAAAAACACTAATGTTTATTTTAATATTTTTATTCTAGAAATATTCTAAATTTGTTTCACAATAACAGTACTGTCACAACAGTCTCTATAAATTTACTTTCGGTGACATTCAAAATACCTTATAATACCAGTCACAATCTATATGTTCACCCCTACCGAGGAATAAATATATAATAATTATAAATGTACTCATATGAAAATGTCACATGAATTAAGCAGAAAATGTACAAGTTTTTTTTTTTTTTTTTGTATACCTGACACACAATGTTACATTAATTTCATGTGTATAACTGGTGATTTAACAAGTTTTACATTATGCTATGCTCCCCACAATTGTAACTCTCATCTATCATCATACAATGCTATTATAATATAATTGACTGCATTATTTATGCTGTGCCTTTTACTCCTGTAACGTATTTATTCCATAGCTGGAAGCCTGTATCTCCCATTCCTCTTCACCCATTTTGCCTGATCCCTCACTCTTCTCCCCTCTGCCATTGGAGACAACATGGATGGACTTAGAGGGTATTATGCTAAGTGAAATAAGTCAGATTGAGAAAGATACCATATGATTTCACTCTTGTGGAATCTAAAAAAAAAAGATGAATAAACACACAAAAAAGCAGAATCAGACCTATAAATAAAGAGAACAAACTGTTGGTTGCCAGAGGGGAATACTTACAAATTTTAAAAATACCCAAAATCTACTTAGAATCCATTTGACATTTTATAATATTCAGAATAACTTTTTCATTGTCTGGTTGTCCTTTAGCAAGAACCATACATTGAAAAGGTTTGAATTTCACTTTTTATGGAGTCCGTGCAGCTTTTGTTTTGTTTAGGTTTGTTTTATGTTTGGTTTTTGCCTACCTAACAAATTGTAATATTGTTTGTCTCTTTGTGTGTTTGTTTTTGTTTTTGTTTTTCTAATTGAGCAACTCTTGTTGGCATTTATAAAACTATTGTTTTAAAAGTAGATGCCGTGTGTGTTGCGAGAGTGGTGGGGGGTGGGAGGGATGGGGTGGCTGGGTGATAGACTTTGGGGAGGGTATGTGCTGTGGTGAACGCTGTGAATTGTGTAAGACTGTTGAATCACAGACCTGTACCCCTGAAACAAATAATACATTATATGTTAAAAAAAAAAAAAAAAAGGATAGAAAGAAGGGAAAAATGAATTGGGGTAATCGGAGGGGGAGACGAACCATGAGAGACTATGGACTCTGAGAAACAAACTGAGGGTTCTAGAGGGGAAGGAGGTGGGGGGATGTGTTAGCCTGGTGATGAGTATTAAAGAGGGCACGTATTAAATGGAGCATTGGGTGTTTAATGATGTAGTGTATGGTGATTAACATAAGATAATAAAACAAAAAAAAGTAAATGTCAGACATGATTTACACAAGTATATTTTCTTACTTATTCTTAAAATATATTTCTGTTACAATCAGTACTGATTTTGTTAAAAATATAAAACTTTGAAAACTGTAGTTGCTATTCAAGAAAATCAATATGGATCAAAAATTGCACACTTACACCAATAAAGTTTGAATGTAAAAATCAGCATTTCATTTACTCTATGCACAATCAAACATTGAGTCTTTACGGGAGTCTATTTTAACAGAATAAATTAATGATTTCGGGTTAATAAAAACAGTGACTTTTGGGAAAACAAATAAATAAACACAAACCAACCTGCCTAAATCATTAGGGAATTTATTATTATTCATTAATTCAGAAAAAAATATGTGTGCCCCTATAAGTGGAGAGACAACGTTCAATGTTTGTATATCTCTAAATAATAGACAGATTCTGCAAGAAATGAGAGAACGAAGTGTGGATATCCAGGGGCAGAGCTTTCTAGACAGACGAGCAAAAGGAAAGGTTCTGATTTAGGAGAAGCTTTAAGCCCTGTAGGCTTAAAGGATTGATATGGGAATCAGTATCTCTCCTACCTTGTTGGTTCTTTGTAGGAGTAAATACTTGAGTGATAAAATTTTCCTCTTTGTAAGAAAGCATAAAGTGAGGTTATGCCCAGCTATGTAGCAGAGCACTAAATGAGAAATTTTAGTTCATGCTATGTTTAAATTAGTTTACTTATTTTTCTGATGTTATACCAGCATAGTACACACATTTGTATCTTATTATATGGATATATGTCACTTCACACAGTATTGGTAACTCACTTACCATGTTTGATTTCATTCCAAATATTTCTATTTAATTATGGTTGATTTCCCTTCAAATATTAACTCTTTCGCTGTGCAGTGCTAAACTAATTGAACATCCATAAATAAGTTTGGGTCCAATTCTTTTTTCCAATCATAATATTCAAAAATATTTCAGTGGCATATTTGCACTGGAAGGAGTAGGAATGGCTACTATGAGTAAGAAGTACTGAACTTCTACATGAAGTTTACATAAGAGAGAAGAAAGAGGTAATCAGGATGGAGGAAGAGGGATAGCATGTGTAAATGCCCTTCCATGAAAGGGAACATGGTAGGTATCAGGGACAAGAAAGGTCAGTGTGGCTGTGGTACAGATATTAAGGGTAAGGGAAATCTTGATTTGAGATGAGAAAGTCAGGAATCAAATCATTCTCTATCTTCTAGTATCCCTAAGACCTAAATTTTGTTTCTTAATTCACTTAGAGTTTAGTCATTAAATCAGGTTCTTTTTTTTTTTTTTTTAACGAATTGCTAACAACACATCTCAGTGTAGCATCTTGAATAATAATTATTCTCTTAATCTTTAATTTGGTAAGCTGAGGGAGAGAGACACAGAGAGAGATTATTCTCACAGTATGCTATATATTGTTGTAATAAACGCCCTCAACTTTTTCTGTACTTTACTTTTACTTTTAACTTTAAAGTAAAATTTATCTTGGATTTTGATTTACTAAAGGTAACTTATAAAACCATTGTTTCTTTCCTATTAATGTTGCCCATGAGAAGTACGTATTTTATTTTATTTAGTTTTATATCTTGAGCTCTTTATATATGACCTCACAACTTTATAATTTTAAGCTTCTTGTAATATTTCTAAATTTCCAGATTTCTTTTACTGTGATCATTATGAACTTATATTACCTCAACTTTAAGGTATACTTAGTAGTTCTTTGTATATAAATTTGCAAGTTGGTGTGTATACATTATTTAAAGTTACTTAAGATATAGTTTCTTAAGTGTAATCCACTTTAATTTTGTTTATAGACAAACTTTAAAATTATATCTGTGTCCTAGTTTATCTCCTCTTCATCTATAGGTACTAATGTATTACTTACTGTACCACTGGGTGACGGAATCTTCTAGAACTCTCTTTCATATCATATATATATGGGATCCTCAAATAAAAGAGGAGATATATCAGCAGAGGTCCTGTGTATTCAGCCAAAAATACCTGAAAATAAGAAAGTGATTTAAATCAAAAAATAAACTTTTGTAGATATTATTAAGATTTATATATAAACATAAGCATGTCTATAAACTTAGCCTACTGAATGAACTGGTAAAATGTGCACGTGGCATTATCTATTCTTTAAATTGAATTATACTGGGTGCTAATATAATTCACAAGAAGTCTTCCTTGCAAGAACTAGCCAAGACTTAAGGACAGGACAATTATAAATGGTGACTTTAAAATAAAAAATAAAAATTGAAGCTAATGATTTCTTCACAAATAGTACACAGGAGTTTTTATTTAACTAACCAAACTATTATAAACATATTTCTTAGTGTCTCTCCAGCCCCATACACACTCCATCTTCTATGTGAGCTGTTCCTATAACTGAATGGAATTGGCCTACAGTGACTTTATTTTTTTTTTTTTAATTTATATGGCCAGGTCATCTTGAATTTGATTGATTTGACAATGATTCAAATTGAAATAATTTAGTTCTCTCTTCTGGAAATTTTAGACTTTAATTCTAATGAGTTTGAGTAGGTAGTTAAAAGGATTGCCTTCTGAATTCTGGAGCTGAGAGTCAACCATATATATGGAGAGATATATCTGATCTATAGAGACATAATCCTAAAATTTGGAAAGATAATTGGAAACAAGGCTGTGTGAAGATTCACTGGCTGACTGGCCTTCTGATAGTTTTCTAAATATTATGATGGTCCATTATTTAGTTTTGTTTTGATACTAAAACCAGGTTAAAGTCATTCTGGAATTCATACAGAGAAAGGAAAATAATTTATCTCTGAGTGTTCAAAGAGAAAGAATGCAGACATGACAATGATAAATTCAACTGCCATTACTGCTTTGCTTTGTCTTTGCCAATTTTCATTATTTTCTAAGAAAGAAAACTTAAAGCTGCACATGTTTTACTCAAATATGCAGGTGTGCACATTGATTAGAAATTATATTCTTATTTCTCATGAGAACTTTGTATAACTACATGGTTAGATTATATGATATATATATGCATGTTTTATATACATAATTATATCTGTGTGTATATGTACACACAAGTATAAACATTTATATATGTAGGTTTCTTAAGGTATATTTTTTCCATTTAATAGTATTGATCATCCCATTAGCCATGAAAGACTTTTATATGAGGGTAAATATGCAACATCTGATAAAATCAGTGTAAAGCAACTTTTTACTGATAGACTATATTAATTTATGGCATAAAACATGCCTGATTATTCAGATGTAAAGAAAAAAGTGTTTACCACTTTGAATGTCTGATAATAGAGTTTAGTTAATATTCCAGAATAATTACAGTAATTATTTTATTAAAACAAAATATTTAAAATATTTATTTCAATGCCATCTGATCTAGTCAAGTTAATTTTGAGCAAATCCTCTAGTAATATATCAGTAATGAAAAATGTTATGAACAATAGTTAACCTTGACCACCTGTCATTCTTTATTAAGTTAATAAAAATGCTATCACAAATATGAAGTTTCTTTGGATCAGGAAATTAAACTACAGTCTTATCTCCATCATACCCTAAAAATAAATCAGGAGAACCTGGTGGCTTACAGTAATATGTTCAGGGAGGCCCAATATTTTATCACAAATATTGTTCATGCTGAAACATGGGGGTTAAAACAGTACTAAAGTATGAAGGTGATATCCTGACCTGAAAGAAGTAGAGAATGAGAAAAAATAACTTTTGGACAATGCATCTTTCAAAAAAAAAGTATATTTGGGTGCAAATAGAAAAAAAAGGAGTGCAATGTTTTATTAAACTTAGAAAGTAATCTGAAAATAGTTTTAGAATAAATAAAAACAAGGACCAGATAGACAATATTAATAAGACACACTTCTGAAAAAGGAATTTTTCTTCTCCTACTAAAAGAAACAAATCCAAAACCAAAGCCAAATAAACAAATATGCCAGTCATAAGCCCTAACAAATCAGATGAATTTACAAAGACTAGGAAGTCCGTTATAATCCAAAAGTTTAGTAGAAATTACATATTCAAAATAAGCAGATAGACTTTCTTCTTACTTTGAATATATATATATATATATATATATATATATATATATATATAACTACTTTTAAATTCCAATTTATGTCCAATATGAAATTATTTTCATGCTTTTCCTTTATAGAATGATCACTGTATTAAACTAATGTGTTGCTTTAAATGTAAAATTTAAACTGATACTAGGCATAGGATATTAAGCATCCTAGGTAATTGAGATTTTTTTTTTTTGGAACTTCTGTAGAATATTCAACTTGGGATATGTCTAAATTGAAAAAGGAAGAAGACAATAAGATGTTTTAGAAATATAAATTGAAACACACAGCTGCAATTGTTGCAAACTGATTAGAATCTTTGTGCTTAGACTGGGATTAATGCATTTCATACTCTCTTGAAAAAAAATAAAACTTTTTAGTGCTATTATTATTGGGATGGTGTTGGCTTCACTTATTTTTTAAAATTACAATTGACAGTTGAAATCAAAATAAATTGCATATTTCACAGTTGCTGAAAATTACTAACAAAATAAAGTAGTGCCATCCTTAATCTTCTAATGATGGGAGAGTTATTAAAATTATGAGAGCATTTCTCAACAGTAATAGCACTTTGTACTGAATGAGAACGATTGAAGCTAACATAATACTAAAAGAAGTTTTTGTTTTGTTTTGTTTTAATTTAACCATTATATGAATAACATATAATGGAAAATTTTATTCTAAGTTATTCAAACCATTGTAATGAGATCAGCAAGAAAAGTTGATCAAAATGTTTTTCAGGGTTCAAAGAGCTACTGAGTCACTGAGAATTGAGAATTAGGATTTTTTAAACAGGATTCTAGAATAGTGATTGACTCTAGGATTTGAAATCTGACAACATCCTAAGAAGAAGACTAAATCTTTTGAGGATGCCTGAGAATGAAGGGAAAAAAAAAAAAATTGTTGGTTGGCATCTTTTAAAGACAGAAATGACCTTATAAAATCTCCAGGATTTGGGTTAAAAGCCATGATGAAGCAAAAATGGATGTCTTTACAGGTACTAAAGCTCAGCCTGAAATCATTTCAGTCAATTGGATTAAGATGACATGGGCCAAATAATGCCATTAGTCCATCTACAGGATGATAAATCAGTTTGAATAGAAGGTAACATGATCCTCGGCCTCAAGTTATCTTTACAGGTTGCTCATATATATTTTCCTGCACTAGGTCAGAAATATAAAAGTATAATAAGAGTAAAGATATTGTAATCAAATCCAAAAGAAACAACAGACATTCAAAAGAGATAAACTGAAGATCCACAGAGTAGAATTATCAGACACATACATTTAAAAAATGATCTTTTATATATTCAAACAAATAAAAAAAACAAGGCTGAGTATTTCAGCAGATATTTGCAACCTCTGAGAAGAAAAATATGGAAATGTAATAGGAGTCCCAGGAGGAGAATACAAAGAGAATAGTGGAAAACCAAATATTAAAGAGATTATGATAATTTTTCAAATTAAATATTTATACCAAACAGTAGACTCAGATAACACTATAAACCCAAAACAGGATAAATAGGAACATAATCGTAACTGTGTGCATCATCGTCAAACAGTGATAATCAAACAAAAGGCAAATTTAATATGAGCCAGAGAAAAGACACAGTATTTTAAAAGAGCATAGTGGACTTTTCAACAGATGCATGGGAGTCAAAAATCAAAATTACAAAATTTTGTAAAGTGAAGAGACAAATATAACTGCCAATATGGAATTATTTTTTTCCACAAAAAAATTTTCCCAAAATAGTTCAATAAATACATTTTTGGATGAACTGAGTTGAAAAAATTCACCAATGGCACAACCAGAATAAATCACTAAAGATGTTCTTTAGGAAGAATAATGATCACAGATACAAGCTCAGCATTAGAAGAAATAACTAAATTAGAGTGAAAATGATAAATCTAAATGAATATTGGCCATATAAAATTATAGTAGTGGATTTTTACTTAACAGTACCTAGAAAATTAAAATATACCACAATAGAAGATTAGTCAGGAAGAGATTAAATGTCATAAAGTCATTCAATTATCTATGAAGTATTTTCACATCAGTAAACCTAAATTAAATAATTTCTATTAGTGTTCAATATTTTAAAGATGCACATTATAATCTCTTGGGTAACCAGTAGAGTTGGCAAAAAAGAAAATATAGCCAAAATAACCAAAAGGCTAATAGAAACTGAAATATGACAATTAATTCCAAATAGGGATGAATATAAAAACAGAACAAAAGAATTGTAGAACACAGGAAACAAAGATACTAATCTGGATGATAAAATTAGATATTTCTTTACAATAAAAATAGACTATGATTAAAATGTAAAACATAAAAAAACTATTAAACTGTTAGAAGAAAACATAGGAGAAATCTCCCATATCTAGGGCAAGGCAAAGGGTTCTTACATATGACAGCAAAGACAATATCCTTAAAACACTGACAACTTAAACTGCATTAAAATTGAAAACTTTTTACACACAAAAAAAAGAAAGAAAGAAAGAAAAAGAAAAGAAAAGAAAACCACAAATCACATTAAGAGAATGAAAAGGCAAGCTAAAACTGAGAAGAAATATTTGCAAACCACTTATCAGACAAAAGGCTTCATCTGGAATATAAAAGGTACTCTTATAACTCAACAGTGTGTATCAGATAAATAAAAACTTATGTTTATACAAATACCTACACACAGATTGATAACAGCTTTATTTATGGTGAAATACTGAAAGCAATGCAAATACCTGTCAGGGGGTGAATGGATAAACAAACTGCTACATTCATACAACCAAATACTACTCACCAATAAAAGGAACTGAGTATGGATACATGCAATAACCAGGATGGATCCCAAAGGCACTGTACTTAAAGAAAATTAAACATCAATCTCAAAAAGCAAACAAACAAAAGCAAAAAAAAAAAAAAAAAAATCTATTTCTGTTTATAGCATTTGCTACACGACAAAAATATAGAAATGAAGAACCGATTGGTGGTTGCCCCAAGATAGGGAAAAGAGTGTATAAATATAGAGATTAATATGAGAGAGTTCCTTTGTGGGAATGGAACAATTCTGTATCTGATTGTGGTGGTAGATACCTGAATCTTTGCAAGGGATAAATTGCATAGAACTATAGGACAAACAAGAATGAACATAAAAATGGTGAAAAGTGAATCGGATCTTTAGTTGATAGGATCTATATAATGAGGATTATTATAATAACCGTCTATCCTGTCTTTCAGTAAGTTCAATGAGGCAAATATTTTCTCAATATTCTGTGACAGCACACTCTTACTTCATGAAAAATATTATTAAAATCTTATTTTTGACCTTGATAAAGAGATTGTCTCTAAAAAAACAAAAACAAACAAAAAAGCCCAACCCTAGGATAATGCTTTTATTATAGAAGCACATTTTAATATCTTATAAATGTACAACAATGTTATAAGTGGTGAATATTGCTTTTATTGTATAATTTAGTAGGCATAAAGTGGATGTGATTGCAATGTAATGTGTATATTTTTAGCATTTAATAGGACTGATTCATTTGGAGCAAAAGATTGTGTGAAACATAGGGTTGATTTAAAAATATTCACCCTATTTCCAGAGTTCTCTTTGTCACCTAGACTTTCCTTTCAAATAAGCTATAATTTTCTGGTACAATTGTCCTAGAATTCCACCTTAGCAATTTCTCTGCTCAGTGCTTATCCTAATGATGCAGCTGGAATTTCTAATGAACTCACCGTTAATGCCACTCATCCTGACAAAACTTCTAGAGACAGAATTCCCTTTTCATCATAAATGTGGACAAAGACTTTGAATATCTTAACCTTTGAAGATCAGAACATGCTTGTCTAAAATCTCCTTTAGTAAAGGTCTGTTGATATCACATTTAAGCATTAAATCTTTTGCTTACATAATGAATGCTTTAATAGGCTGTTTTATAAATACTATACTTAACAAGGATTCAGAATACTCTAAACTCAGTTTTGTTTTTTTTTTTTGTGCAACAAATTAGTACTCAAAAATTCAACCTAAGAACTTTGAAAACTAAAGCAATTATTTAAGCAATAACAATGAAAAATAAATAATGAACTAAATTCAGGAAGATAATGTATATTAAAGGACAGTTTATCAGAAAAATAAAAGATGTGACAATATTTTAATAAATGCAAACTTGAATTTCTCTATTTGAGAATCAAATAATAATGAATAAATTGTCCTGTGTTTGCAATAATTTTAAAAATTGAATGTTTACAGGGAAAACAAAGTACTGTGTCTGATACTGTTGATTGTTAATGATGGCAAAAGAAAAGCTACCTTAATATAGAAAATAATAAAAGTGCAATCCATCAAAATCCTAGAGAAGAATATAGACAGTAACCTCTTTGACATCGGCCACAGCAACTTCTTTCAAGATACATCACCAAAAGCTGGTGAAACAAACACAAAAGTGAACTTTTTGGACTTCATCAAGATAAAAAGCTTCTGCACTGCAAAGGAAGCACTCAACAAAACAAGGAGGCAACCCACAGAATGGGAGAAGTTATTTGCAAATGACACTGCATATAAAAGGCTGGTATCCAAGATCTATAAAGAACTTCTCAAATTCAACACCCAAAAAACAAATAATCAAGTCAAAAAATGGGCAGAAGACATGAACAGACACTTCTCCAAAGAAGACATACAAATGGCTAACAGATACATGAAAAAATGTTCATCATCATTAGCCATCAGGGAAATCCAAATCAAAACCACATTGAGATATCACCTTACACCAGTTAGAATGGTAAAAATTGACAAGGCAAGAAACAACAAATGCTGGAGAGGTTATGGAGAAATGAAAACCCTCTTACACTGTTGGTGGGAATGCAAGTTGGTACAGCCACTTTGGAAAACAGTGTAGAGGTTCCTCAAAAAATTAAAAATAGGGCGCCTGGGTGGCTCAGTTGGTTGAGTGACTGCCTTTGGCTCAGGTCATGATCCTGGAGTCCCGGGATCGAGTCCCACATCGGGCTCCCTGCTCAGCGGGGAGTCTGCTTCTCCCTCTGACTCTCCTCCCTCTCATGCTCTCTGTCTCTCATTCTCTCTCTTGCAAATAAATAAAATCTTAAAAAATATATATATGTTTAAAAAAATTAAAAATAGAGCTACCCTATGCCCCAGCAATTACACTACTGGGTAGCAATATCCGCAATAGCCAAACTGTGGAAAGAGCCGAGATGCCCTTCCACAGATGAATGGATAAAGATGTGGTCCATATATACAATGGAATATTACTCAGCCATCAGAAAAGATGAATACCCAACTTTCACATCAACATGAGTGGGACTGGGGGATATTACGCTAAGTGAAATAAGTCAAGCAGAGAAAGTCAATTATCATATGGTTTCACTTATTTGTGGAACATAGGAATAGCAAGGAGGACATTAGGAGAAGGGAGGGAAAAAAATGAAGGGGGGGAAATCCGAGGGAGAGAACAACCATGAGAGACTATGGATTATGGGAAACAAACTGAGGGTTTTAGAGGGGAGGGGGTATAAGGGGATGGGTTAGCCTAGTGATGGGTATTAAGGAGGGCACATACTGCATGGAGCACTGGGTGTTATACCAAAACAATGAATCATGGATCACTACATCCAAAACCAATGATGGGGGCGCCTGGGTGGCTCAGTTGTTAAGCGACTGCCTTTAGCTCAAGTCATGATCCCGGGGTCCTAGGATCGAGTCCCACGTCGGGCTCCCTGCTCTGCGGGGAGCCTGCTTCTCCCTCTCCCACTACCCCTGCTTGTGTTCCCTCTCTTGCTGTGTCTCTCTCTGTCAAATAAATAAATAAAATCTTAAAAAAAAAAAAGATGTATTATATGATGACTAACATAACATAAGAAAATAAAATTAAATTTAAAAAGTGCAATCCCAGAGGAGCAAGATGGTGGAGGTGTAGCAGAACTAAATTTCATCTGGTCCCAGAAATTCAGTTAGATAGGGATCAAACCATTGTGAATACCTACAAACTCAACCGGAGATCAAAGAAAAGAATAGCAGCAACTCTCTGAACAGAAAAGTGACCACTTTCTGGAAGGAAGGACATGCAGAGAAGTGAATCCGAGGTGATATTTGGGAGGATAGACGGCGGGGGAGGGGGCCTCCATCAGCCTCTACCAGCAAGTGATAGAGCAGCAGAGCACAAAATCAGAAATTTTAGAAGTCGGCTCTGCTGAGGGACGTCACTCCAGTGGCTAAACAGGGGGTGGAACCCTGACTGGGAAAGTGTGGTCTCAGGACCCTTGGGATCACAGAAAGACCGGGGGTGCCTGAGTACAGCAGAGCTCCCAGGTATCAGAGCGGGGAAGCCGGCTGCAGAGATGGAGCCGAGGAGTGGGCTCTCAGCTCGGGGTTGCCATAAACCATGATCCACGGCACAGTCGGGCCACTGCTCCTCTAGCAGGGACCCAAGAAGTGGCAGATCTGGGGAGACTCCCCTTCCTCCCCCAGAGGAGGGGCGCAAGAGCACACCGTAGGGATCTGCTGGGTTTGGAGACTCCACACGGGGTCATGAGCCAGAGATAGAAATGCTGGGTCACAGGGCAGGTGAGCACAGAGTGTGGCCGGAGTCGGGAAGATGGGAATGATTGACTGCTTTTCTTTGGGGGGCACTGAGGAGTGGGGCACTGAGTTATCGGCTCCTCCGGGGTGGAGATTGGGAGGCTGCCATTTTCAATCTCATCCTCCAAAGCCTAATGGAGAGCTTACAGGGAACAAAAGCAGATTACTTAGCCCGTACCCAGCAAGGGCAGGGCAATTCCGCCTCTGGCAAAGACATCAGGGAACCACAGCAACAGGCCCCTCCCCAGCAGATCAGCAAGAACCAACAGCCAAGACCAAGTTTACTGATCAATGAGAACTGCAGAACTCCAACACTAGGGGAATACTGCACATAGAATTCATGGCTTTTTTCCCATGATTCTTTAGTTGATCAAAGTTAATTTTTTTTAACTTTTTTTTTGAATTTTCTTTTTCCCTTTTTCAACCAACATCTTATCAATCTCTTTTATAAAAAAATATTTTTTATTTTTCATTTTTAGTCATATCCTACCCCTTCATAGTAGTTAACCTTATCTTTGAGATATATATATATATATATAAGTTGTTCTCTCTTTAAAATTTTGGGATACAATTTCTTCTAACACCAAAATATACCCTAAATCTCTAGTGTATGGCTTTCTTCTAGTCTCCTACCTGAACATATTCTCTCCCTTTTTTTAAAAAATCTTCTCCTTTTTTTTTCAACCAACTTTTTATCTTACCAATTCCTTTTGTAAAATCTATAATTTTCACCTTTACAGTCATATCTCATCCCTTCATCATATTTACCCTTATTTTTGTACATACATAAGTGTTTCTTTCTTTAAAATTTTGGGAGGCACTTTCTTCTAACAGACCAAAATACACCCAAAATCTAGTGTGTGGCATGATCTGTGCACCAGCCTGATCATATTTGATCATATTCTTTTTTTTATCTTTTTCTTTCTTTCTTTCTTTTTTTTTTCTTTCTTTCCCTTTCTTTTCCCCCGGTTTCAAGACTCTTCTGATTTGTTTAGTGTATATTTTTCTGGGGTCGTTGTTACCCTGTTAGCATTTTGTTCTCTCATTCATCTATTCTCTTCTGGACAAAATGACAGATGGAAAAACTCACCTCAAAAAAAAAAAAAAAAAAAGGAACAAGAAGCAATACCAAATGTCAAGGAACGAATCAATATGGACACTAGTAAGATGTCAGAACTAGAGTTCAGAATGACGATTTTAAAGATACTAGCTGGGCTGGAAAAAAGAATGGAAGATATTGGAGAAACCCTTTCTGGAGAAATAAAAGAACTAAAAGCTAACCAAGTAAAAATCAAAAAGGTTATTAATGAGGTGCAATAAAAAATGGAGGCTCTAACTGCTAGGATAAATGAGGCAGAAGAGAGAATTAGTGATATAGAAGAGCAAATGATGGAAAATACAGAAGCTGAAAAAAAGAGAGATAAACAACTACTGGATCACAAGGGCAGAATTCGAGAGATAAATGATACCATAAGACAAAACACTATTAGAATAATTGAGATACCAGAAGAAGAAGAAAGAGAGAGAGGGGCAGAAGGTACATTGAAGGAAATTATAGCAGAGACCTTCCCCAATCTGGGGAAGGAAACAGGCATCAAAATCCAGGAGGCACAGAGAACCCCCTTCAAAATCAATAAAAACAGGTCAGCACCCTGACATCTAGTAGTAAAACTTACAAGTCTCAGAGACAAAGAGAAAATCCTGAAAGCAGCTCGGGGCAAGAGGTCTGTAACCTACAATGGTAGAAACATTAGATTGACAACAGACTTATCTACAGAGACCTGGCAGGCCAGAAAACACTGGCATGATATATTCAGAGCACTAAATGAGAAAAAATATGCAGCCAAGAATACTATAACCAGCTAGGCTGTCATTGAAAACAGAAGGAGAGATAAAAAGCTTCCAACAAACAAAAACTAAAGGAATTTACAAACACAAAACCAGTCCTACAAGAAATATTGAAAGGGGTCCTCTAAGCAAAGAGAGACCCTAAAAGCAACATAGACCAGAAAGGAACACCGACAATGTACAGTAACAGTCACCCCACAGGCAATAAAATGGCACTAAATTCATATCTTTCAATTGTTATCCTGAATGTAAATGGGCAAAAGGCCGCAATCAAAAGACACAGGGTATCAGATTGGATAAAAAACCAAGACCCATCAATATGTTGTCTGCAAGAGACTCATTTTAGACCCAAAGACACCCACACACTGAAAGTGAGGGGGTGGAAAACCATTTACCATGCTAATGGAAACCAAAAGAAAGCTGGGGTTGCAAACCTTATATCAGACAAATTAGATTTTAAACCAAAGAAGATAATAAGGATGAGGAAGGACACTATATCATACTTAAAGGGTCTGTCTAACAAGAAGATCTAACAATTGTAAATATCTATGCCCCTAACATGGCAGCAGCCAATTATATAAGGCAATTAATAACAAAAGCAAAGAAATACATTGACAACATTACAATAATAGTGGGGGACTTTAACAGCCCCCTCACTGAAATGGACAGATCATCTAAGCAAAATGTCAACAAGGAAATAAAGACCTCAAATGATACACTGGACCAAAGAGACTTCACAGATATATTCAGAACATTCCATGCCAAAGCAACAGAATACACATTCTTCTCTAGTGCCCATTGAACATTCTCTAGAATAGATCACATCCTAGGTAAAAAATCAGGTCTCTACTGGTACCAAAAGACTGGGATCATTCCCTGCATATTTTCAGACCACAATGCTTTGAAACTAGAAGTCAATCGCAAGAGGAAAGTCAGAAAGAACTCAAATACATGGAGGTTAAAGAGCATCCTACTGAAAATGAATGGGTCAACCAGGAAATTAAAGAATTAAAAGAATTCATGGAAACAAATGAAAATGAAAACACAATTGTTCAAATTCTTTGGGATGCAGCATAGGCAGTCCTAAGAGGACTGTATATAGCAATACAAGCCTTTCTCAAGAAACAAGAAAGGTCTCAAATACACAACCTAACCCTACCCCTAAAGGAGCTGGAGTAAGAGAGCAAATAAAGTCTAAACCCAGCAGGAGAAGAGAAATAATAAAGATTAGAGCAGAAATCAAAGAAATAGGAACAAAAAGAACAGTAGAACAGATCAATGAAACTTGGAGCTGGTTCTTTGAAAGAATTAACAAGATTGATAAACCCCTGGCCAGACTTAACAAAAAGAAAAGAGAAATGACCCAAATCTACAAAATCCTGAATGAAAGAGGAGAGATCATAACCAACACCAAAAGAATACAAACAGTTATAAGAACATATTATGAGCAGCTATACGCCAGCAAATTAGATAATCTGGAAGAAATGGATGCATTCCTAGAGATGTATCAACTACCAAAACTGAACCAGGGAGAAATAGAAAACCTGAACAGACCTATAATCACTAAGGAAATTGAAGCAGTCATCAAAAATCTCCCAACAAACAAAAGCCCAGGGCCAGATGACTTCCCAGGGAAGTTCTACCAAACATTTAAAGAAGAATTAATACCTATTCTTCTGAAACTGTTCCAAAAAATAGAAATGGAAGGAAAACTTCCAAACATGTTTTATGACGCCATCATTACCTTGATCCCCAAGCCAGACAAAGACCCCTTCAAAAAGGAGAATTACAGACCAATATCCCTGATGAACATGGATGCCAAAATTCTCACCAAAATACTAGCCAATAGGATCCAACAGTACATTAAAAGAATTATTCACCATGACCAAGTGGGATTTATCCCTGGGCTGCAAGGTTGGTTCAACATCCACATATCAATCAATATGATACAATACATTAATAAAAGAAGGATCAACAACCATATGATCCTCTCAATAGATGCAGAAAAAACATTTGACAAAGTACAGCAACCTTTTTGATCAAAAGTCTTCAGAGTATAGGCATAGAGGGTATATACCTCAATATCATAAAAGCCATCTATGGAAAACTTACAGTGAATATCATTCTCAATGGGGAAAAACTAAGAGCTTTCCCCCTAAGGTCAGGAACATGGCAGGGATGTCCACTATCACCACTGCTATTCAACATAGTATTAGAAGTCCTAGCCACAGCAATCAGACAACAAAAAGAAATCAAAGGCATCCAAATTGGCAAAGAAGAAGTCAAACTCTCACTCTTTGCAGATGATATGATATTTATGTTGAAAACCCTGAAGACTCCACCCCAAAACTTCTAGAACTCATACAGGAATTCAGGAAAGTGGCAGGATATAAAATCAATGCACAGAAGTCAGTGGCATTCCTATACACCAACAACAAGACAGAAGAAAGAGAAATTAAGGAGTCAATCCCATTTACAATTGCACCCAAAACCATAAGATACCTAGGAATAAATCTAACCAAAGAGGCAAAGAGGCTGTACTCCAAAAACTATAAAATACTCATGAAAGAAATTGAGGAAGACAAAAAAAAAAAGGAAAAATGTTCCATGCTCATGGATTGGAAGAACAAATATTGTGAAGATGTCAATGCTACCTAGAGCAATCTACACATTCAATGCAATCTCTATCAAAATACCATCCATTTTTTCAAAGAAATTGAACAAATAATCCTAAATTTTGTATTGAACAAGAAAAGACCCCGAATAGCCAGAGGAATGTTGAAAAAGAAAAGCAAAGCTGGTGGCATCACAATTCCAGTCTTCAAGCTCTATTACAAAGCTGTCATCATCAAGACAGTATGGTACTGTCACAAAAACAGACACACAGATCAATAGAACAGAATAGAGAGCCCAGAAATGGACCCTCAACTCTATGGTCAACTAATCTTCGACAAAGCAGGGAAGAATGTCCAATGGAAAAAAGACAGGCTCTTCAACAAATGGTGTTGGGAAAATTGGACTGCCACATGCAGAAGAATGAAACTGGACCATTTCCTTACACCACACACAAAAATAGACTCAAATGTTTGAAAAACCTAAATTGAGACAGGAGTCCATCAAAATCCTAAAGGAGAACACAGGCAGCAACGTCTTCAACCTCAGCCTCAGCAACTTCTTCCTAGAAACATCGCCAAAGGCAAGGGAAGCAAGGGTTAAAATGAACTATTGGGACTTAATCAAGATAAAAAGCTTTTGCCCAGCAAAAGAAACAGTCAACAAAACCAAAAGACAACCAATAGAATGGGAGAAGATATTTGCAAATGACATATCAGATAAAGGGCTAGTATCCAAAATCTATAAAGAACTTATCAAACTCAACACCCAAAGAACAAATGATGCAATCAAGAAATGGGCAGAAGACATGAACAGACATTTTTCCAAAGAAGACATCCAAATGGCCAACAGACACATGCAAAAGTACTCAGCATTGCTCAGCATCAGGGAAATCCAAATCAAAACCTCTATGAGATATCACCTCACACCAGTCAGAATGGCTAAATTTAACAAGTCAGGAAATTACAGATGTTGGCGGGGATGCAGAGAAAGGGGAACCCTCCTAACCTGTTGGTGAGAATGCAAGCTGGTGCAGCCACTCTGGAAAACAGTAGGGAGTTTCCTCAAAAAGATGAAAATAGAACTATTCTACGATCCATCAATTGCAGTACTGGGTATTTACCACAAAGATACAAATGTAGTGATCCGAAGGGGTACATGCACCCTGATGTTTATAGCAGCCATGTCCACAATAGCCAAAGTTTAGAAAGAGCCAAGATCCATGGACTGATGAATGGATAAAAAAGGTGGTACATATAGATACAATGGAATATTATGCAGCCATCAAAAATAATGAAATCTTGCCTTTTACAACGTCATGGATGGAACTGGAGGGTGTTATGCTGAGCGAAATAAGTCAATCAGAGAAAGACATGTATCATATGATCTCAGTGATACGAGGAAATTTTTTTTAAAGAATTTTTATTTATTTATTTGAGAGAGAGAATGAGATAGAGAGAGCATGAGAGGGGGGAGGGTCAGAGGGAGAAGCAGACTCCCTGCTGAGCAGGGAGCCCAATCCGGGACTCAGTCCCGGACTCCAGGATCATGACCTGAGCCGAAGGCAGTCGCTTAACCAACTGAGCCACCCAGGCGCCCGATACGAGGAAATCTTAATCTCAGGAAACAAACTGAGGGTTGCTGGAGTGTTGGGGGGTGGGAGTGATGGGGTGGCTGGGTAATCGACATTGGGGAGGTTATGTGCTATGGTGGCGCCGTGAACTGTGTAAGACTGTTGAATCACAGACCTGTACCTCTGATACAAATAATACATTATGTGTTAAAAATAAATAAATAAAATAAAATAACAGGAAGGGAAAAATGAAGGGGGGGAATCGGAGGGGAATTGAACCATGAGAGACTATGGACACTGAGAATCAAACTGAGGGTTCTAGAGGGGAGGGGTGTGGGTGGATGGGTTAGCCTGGTGGTGGGTATTAAAGAGGGCATGTACTGAATGGAGTACTGGGTGTTATATGCAAACAATGAATCATGGAACACTACATCAAAAACTAATGATGTAATGTATGGTGACTAACATAACATAAAAAAAAAAAAAAAAAAACCTTAGTAAGCCCCCCCCCCCAAAAAAAGTGCAATCCCATCACAAATATGAAATATCTGTGTAATTGGAAAAACTTTAAAATTCTAAAAAAATTAAAAATTGAATTGAAAAATAGAATGATTACTCTATTCTTTTTATATCAGTGTTAAAATTATTTATCAAATTAACTCTTTGTCACAAAAATATCACCTAGGATTTCCTATTGCTACTAAAGCTATTCCACCTATCTATTCCATAACTCATGAATAGTTCAATACTTGTGACCTAATGTCAAGTATTTTCTCTATTTCTTAATCCTCATTCTTCATTCTTCTAATGTCATTGGATTCAGTTGCCACCACTGAATGTAGTCTTCATTCTTCTAATGCCATTGGATTCAGTTGCCACCACTTTGAAAGCTCCTCCTTCAAGGAGAGCAGAAAGTATTCCATGACCGTCTTACTCAAAGAAATCTCACTACTTCATTCTGATTTTCCATATGCCCTCCCTTTGCCTTAGAATATTTTTTTTTTATTGAATATTCTATCTCCTCTTTTTCCATTGTGAAGAGTCTTCATATCTCCAGGTTCCTAGAAGGAAAAGCTGAAGAAATACAGTCATAGGATAGATGGACATTTAAAAAAAATAATTTATTCTCCTTCTTTCAACTGTGTATTTCCATGGCTCTAATTCTTGTATGAAATTTTGACCATGGTTTCTAGTAAGAGTGGAAAACTTAAAATGACATTCAGTACAGTATTTTGTTTCATTATGAATTTATTTGATAAAAATTGTCCTTCTGTCAACAAATTATTCCTATCAAAATGTGGGACATGCACATTATATTTCAAATTGATACTTACTGTAGTCCAACTGACCTGTTGACCTAGGTCTGTAAAATAGAGGGTGACAATGGAGGAAGCTGCAATGCTTTGAATGGTTATGTAGTCCTTCAAAAAAGGCCCACCTTAAATAATAAGGAAAAGTATTTTAATACAATTTCAAGGCATCGTGATTTTTAACAAACAATTTTAATGTGAAAAATTGTGAATGCTAAGAATAAATCATACATAGAAACTGCAATGTATAATAAATATTTAAAGTAAAATAAAATGTAAGTGAACTCATTTTATAAAATACCTAAGAATTTTTCAAATATATGGTAGTTTCCCACCTCTACTTAAACAAAGTGCAGACTACCACTAGTTACTATCCTGTTGTGTTCTGAGAAAATGTAATACTGGATAATATCATAACCGAGCATGATACAGGATATTTTTAAAGTATAATTTTTTGGGGGGAGGGCACCTGGGTGGCTCAGTCAGTTAAGTGTCTGCCTTCAGCTCAGGTCATGATCTCAGGGTCCTGTGATTGAGTCCTGTGTTGGGCTCCCTGCTCAGTGGGGAGCCTTCTTGTTCCTCTCTCTCTGCCACTCCCCATGCTCATGCTCTCTCTCTCCCTAAAATAAATAAATAAAATCTTTTAAAAAAGTATAATTTCGGGTGTCAGTAGACATAGATGTCAACTGTTCTCTAAATTCTTTTATTATTTGATAAATTAGGGCAAATAAATTTTAGTAGTCATCACAAGCATCAGCAGAGTGACTTGATGTATGTTTTAAAAGATCTCTATGGATGCTGTGTGGAAACTGGGAGGAAGGGAAGCAAGGTTACTTAGGATGAACTCAAAATTCATCAAGCAAGGGATTTTTTGGATTAAGATGGCACTGGTAGAAATGTTAAAAGTTCATCAATTTCAGATATGTTTTGAACATAGAGCAGGTTCAACTTGAGAAGAGAGTATTTCAATGAAATAAAGACAGCTCTTAGATTTTTGACCTGGGCAATTAGGAGCATTGTAATTTCATTAACTGGCAGGAGGAAGACTGGGGAAGGAGCAGGATTTGGGGGTGGAAATTAAGATTTAAGTTAAGGTATGTTAAGTGTGTGATATTTATTAGGCATTCAAGTAGGAGCTGTCAAATAGGCAGTTGGTTAGGTGTGTCTGTAGATATTTGAAAGTCATTAACGTTTAAAGCCATTCTGTGTGATGAGATTATTTGAGTGTTCAGTTTGAAAAGAAAATGGAAACTGAAAAAAGTTTCTAGCACTACGGGCTTTCAAAGTAATAAAAGAAACATACTACTGAGAAGGAGTTTCTCATGAAATTGGAGAAGAATAAACTGATGTCTTAGAAGACATGTAAGGAAATGTTCCGTTCTTAATAATAAACACTAGATAAGTCTGACATGTGTGTACTGAAATATATGTACAAAGATGTTCTTTTTAGCATTATTTATAATTGTAAAACAATTGTAAAAAGTTAAATCTTCATAAATGAGATAACACTAAATATATCTTGTTTTATTCAAAGTTATACCATACAGAAAGAAAAATAAGTGGACTAGGGCTAAATGAATCTCATAAGTATAATGTTATTTTTATTGCCATTGTAGTTGCTTGTATTGATATTATTCTTTATGCTAATCTATCTGTAATTTATCTTTATCTTTTTCTCATGAAAAAGTGTCATTTCATTCTCTATTTTTTAAAGATTTTATTTATTTATTTATTTATTTATTTATTTATTTATTTTAAGATTTTATTTATTTGACAGAGAGAGAGAGCGAGAGCAGGAACACAAGCAGGGGGAGTGGGAGAGGGAGAAGCAGGCTTCCCACTGAGCAGGAAGCCCGATGTGGGACTCGATCCCAGGACCCTGGGATCATGACCTGAGCTGAAGGCAGATGCTTAACGACTGAGCCACTCAGGCGCCCTATTTATTTTTTTGAAACAGAGAGTGCATGAGCATGGGGGAGGGAGGGAAAGGGAGAAGCAGGCTCCCCACTGAGCAGGGAACAAAAAGCCAAAGTGGGGACCCTTCCAGGACTGTGGAATCATGACCTGAGCTGAAGGCAGATGCTTAACCAACTGAGCCACCTAGGAGTCCTCCATTCTCTATTTTTCCAAGACACATTAAATATTAATTTATGACTATTTTTAGTTGATTTTCAGAATCCAATACATTGATTTACAATGAAATATTTTAAAGTAAGATAAAATGTGCAATTGTTATATATTAATTTTGAAGATGGTATTTGATAAAGCCAATGTGAATATGGTAAGCTATCATTCCCTTGTTAGGTTAGGCTATGTGGCTTTATAAGAGAGATTATTCAGGTGGGTCTGAGCTAATCATGTGCTATTTAAATCTGCAGGAATTGGTAAGCCAGAGGAATTCAGATTCAAAGTACTAGAATACTGATACTACAGTACGAGAATGATTGCTGGGATGAAGATGGAGAGGGCGACATGGCAAATAATGCAAATAGCCTCTAGGAACTGAAATGGCCTATAGAATGTGACAAGGAGCAAGGAAATAGGAACCTCTGTCATAGAACCACAAAAAAAAAAAAAAAAACTTCAGACAATAAGAATAAAGACAGAAGTAGAATTTTCTAAAAGTCTTGAGAAGAGATTCAGCTCCACCAACACCTTGATTACAGCTTTGTGATACTCTGAGCAAAGAATCCGGCCATACTGTGTCTTCAAGCTAATAAATGAGTGTTATTTTAAGCTTAGTTTGTGGTCATTTGTTACACAGCAATAGGAAGTTAATGTAACATGGGTCAAGGTAAAGACTTGGATATACAAATGGCCAAAATCATTTTGACAATCATGTATAACAATAAGAAATGTTAATAAGAACAAAATAATCTGAGATAATTGTACCACTTGAAGTACTGTAAACATCTTCCCAACATACATCTATTGACATCTTTGGACAGGGGATTAGTTTCTACTCCTCTATTACTTTTGATGACTTCAAGGAGCAGACCATTGGCATATTTTTAAAATATGGTCCCATCAATATGAGATTTGCATAGAAGGAACTGAGAGAATCCAGGCATATCATTAATCATACCACTCAGACTCAGTAATCACGGAACCCTGTCCTTGGCTTTCTGTCTATGTCCTTTTCCAAAGGGAGAGGAATGGGTAGGGCCAAGAATATATTCCTAAAACAAGAGTCAATTCCATGAATATCAGGCTTCAGCCACTTAAGGCCTGTGAATTTTCTGCCCAAATTAATTTAAACAAATCTTCTTTGTTGGGCATTTCTTCCCCAAAATTGTGCCAGACACTAGGGTATGTACCTAGGGGTTTGTCAAGGCCCTTTTATAAGTGCTATGGATGATTAGAGCCAGGGCTGGGAAGGAAAGGACCAAGTCTACTCATGCTTCACCTTTCTATTTTAGAAATCCAATGATTTTAAGCATTGGAAATTCAACCCTGTTCTTCCAGAACATTATTAAGTATCTTAATCAAAGTAGGAGGAGAGAACACATTTTAGTTACCAGTTTCTATGACAGATGTATTACAATTGTGACTTCAGTTCTTTACCATTCCCATATCCACACCATTTACAATATGACTTTTAGTACCTCTTATAAGAGTTGGTGCCTATTTCCCTGTGCCCTTGAATATGGGTTAGCCTAGTCATTAACTTTAGCTAACAGAATGTAGGGCAAGAGATATGAAACTTCCAAGCCTGGGCCTTAAGAAATCTTTTTCTTTTTTTTTTAAGATTTTATTTATTTATTTGACAGAGACAAAGATAGTGAGAGCAGGAACACAAGCAGTGGGAGTGGGAGAGGGAGAAGCAGGCTTCCCGCCGAGGAGGGAGCCCAATGTGGGACTCGATCCCAGGACCCTGGGATCATGACCTGAGCCGAAGGCGGATGCTTAATGACTGAGACACCCAGGCACCCAAGGGCCTTAAGAAATCTTAAGTGCTTGTGCTCATTTGTTTGAATCCCTGAATCCTCCATGAGAACAAGCCCCAAATATTCTGCTGAAACATGAGAAACCACAAAGAGTAGAGAGGATTGGCTATAGTCATGGCCATCCTAGACCAGCCAGTCACTAAAAACCCACCAGCTGACTGCAGCTACTTGAGTGGACCCGCCCAAGTAAGGCTAAGTCTAGCTCAGCTTAGCATAACCACTGAGCTAAAAAAAAAAAAAAAAAAGTTTGTTAATTTGCCTATGATTATCAATGTTTGCTATTTTCTTTATGTTTTACTGATGTCTTTTGTGTAAAGAAAATGTAGAAGACTAAATCTGCATGATGTCATTGCTCATAGTATAAGCATTCTGGCAGGAAATATTTGTAAATATTTAGGCCTTGATTTGTTTCAGTGTTAAGTTTTCTTAATATGAATAGTTATAACATCAGTTATAACAGATGAAGCATCTACCATGTGTCAGTAATTATAGTGCTTTATAAACATGATCTTATTTAACACTTATAAAACAAAAACCAAATCATGGGTTAAATTCTTTATTAGCTCCACTTTACGAAAGAAGACCCTATAGATAGGTAAGCAGAAGAGTCAGGTTTTAAAATCCTGTTTTACTCCAAACAACCTCTTTGTACCACATCCTGCTTAGCTCACTAAAATAATTGAGTCTTTTTTTTTTTTTTTTTTTTTTTTCAAATAAGTCATCACATTCTTATTCAAGGGCACTCAGTGGCTATATTTCATTCAGATCATACCCTGTAAATGTATGTGAAGGGAAACCAAATAAATATATGTGAGGAGAAAGTAAAAAGTCACATTCACCAGGAAGGTTGAACTAATAGAAATTTCCTGTTTCCCCTTGTAGTGTTCTTCAAATTGAATTATATTTTATATTGATGCCTGTGGCATTCTAGAGTCTTCATTATATAAGAGTCAAGTTCAGAAAACAATACCACTATATAATTTTATGTTATTTGAGCATCCATGTGTTAAAAGGCATTTATATGGTTAGCATATACAAGGCCCTGAAGAGGCAAAAATAAACAAGAGAGTGAGTCTTCTCTTTTAAACTCTAGCCAGATAGGAATTTTTCTTGAACATTTGAGCTTGGAAGAATTTGAAATCATTAAGAAAGTATGACTTCCAAGAATATCATGGATTCCTATTTTTTTCAGCATAGAGGTCTCAGAGAAACCTGGAATGTCTAAGAAACGATGAAAACAAACAAAACACCTTAGAGAGATGCAAGGAAATCATCATTTGTCCTTAAGTAAAGGTAATATCTGAGAAAGGATGTCCTGAATATTAGCAAAAGTACCAGGAAAAAAAAAAAAAGGGCAGTTCACCACTCTATGGAAAAATTTAGAGATTGAAATTCCTTAATAGATGCCTCTTGTAGATTTACTATTATTGACTTCAAGTATTCTTCCAAAATTTATATTCTACCCACAGCTCTTATTTAACAAGTCCAAATTTAAGGTCAAGTTGATGTAATATTAGTGACAATGATTATTAGCAGGAGTAACTTTTAAGTGTATCTATTTATAAATTTTTTGAATGAAGAATAGGATTTGACAGTTTGAGAAATTTCAGGCTTAATCCCAGATATTACATTTTCCCTAAAATTCATTCATTTCTCCCCTCCTTAGCTCATTTATTCTGCTTTAAACAGAAAAGAAGAAAGAAAGAGAAAGAAAGGAAGAAAGAAGAAAGAAAGAAAGAAAGAAAGAAAGAAAGAAGAAAGAAAGAAGAAAGAAAGGAGAAAGAAGAAAGAAAGAAAGAAAGAAAGAAAGAAAGAAAGAAAGAAAGAAAGAAAGAAAGAAAGAAAGAAAGAAAGAAAGAAGAAAGAAAGGAAGGAAGAGAGGAAGGAAGGAAGAAAGGAAGGAAGGGAGAGAGGGAGGGAAAGAAGGGAAAGAAGGAAGGAAGGAAGGAAGGAAGGAAGGAAGGAAGGAAGGAAGGAAGGAAGGAAGGAAGGAAGGAAGGAA